>NC_134697.1:88553404-88808500 GCF_050947455.1 Rhinoderma darwinii | reverse complement strand
TAATATCACCTCCTCTATAATGTAATTTCACCTCCTCTATAATGTAATTTCACCTCCTCTATAACGTAATATCACCTCCTCTATAATGTAATATCACCTCCTCTATAACGTAATATCACCTCCTCTATAACGTAATATCACTCCTCTATAATGTAATATCACCTCCTCTATAATGTAATATCACCCCCTCTATAATATCACCTCCTCTATAATGTAATATCACCTCCTCTATAATGTAATATCACCTCCTCTATAATGTAATATCACCTCCTCTATAATGTAATATCACCCCCTCTATAATGTAATATCACCTCCTCTATAATATCACCTCCTCTATAATATCACCTCCTCTATAATATCACCTCCTCTATAATATCACCTCCTCTATAATATCACCTCCTCTATAATATCACCTCCTCTATAAGATCACCTCCTCTATAAGATCACCTCCTCTATAAGATCACCTCCTCTATAATGTAATATCACCCCCTCTATAATGTAATATCACCCCCTCTATAATGTAATATCGCCTCCTCTATAATGTAATATCGCCCCCTCTATAATGTAATATCGCCCCCTCTATAATGTAATATCACCTCCTCTATAATGTAATATCGCCTCCTCTATAATGTAATATCGCCTCCTCTATAATGTAATATCGCCCCCTCTATAATGTAATATCTCCTCCTCTATAATGTAATATCACCTCCTGTATAATGTAATATCACCTCCTCTATAATGTAATATCACCTCCTGTATAATGTAATATCACCTCCTCTATAATGTAATATCACCTCCTCTATAATGTAATATCACCCCCTCTATAATGTAATATCACCCCCTCTATAATGTAATATCACCTCCTCTATAATGTAATATCACCTCCTCTATAATGTAATATCACCTCCTCTATAATGTAATATCACCTCCTCTATAATGTAATATCACCTCCTCTATAATGTAATATCGCCCCCTCTATAATGTAATATCGCCCCCTCTATAATGTAATATCGCCCCCTCTATAATGTAATATCGCCCCCTCTATAATGTAATATCGCCCCCTCTATAATGTAATATCACCTCCTCTATAATGTAATATCACCTCCTCTATAATGTAATATCACCCCCTCTATACATGTAATATCACCTCCTCTATAATGTAATATCACCCCTCTATAATGTAATATCGCCCCCTCTATAATGTAACATCACTCCTCTATAATGTAACATCGCCTCCTCTATAATGTAATATCGCCCCCTCTATAATGTAATATCACCTCCTCTATAATGTAATATCGCCTCCTCTATAATGTAATATCACCTCCTCTGTAATATCACCCCCTCTATAATATCACCTCCTCTATATTGTAATATCACCTCCTCTATAATGTAATATCACCTCCTCTATAATGTAATATCACCTCCTCTATAATGTAATATCACCTCCTCTATAATGTAATATCACCTCCTCTATAATGTAATATCACCTCCTCTATAATATAATATCACCTCCTCTATAATGTAATATCACCTCCTCTATAACGTAATATCACCTCCTCTATAACGTAATATCACCTCCTCTATAACGTAATATCACCTCCTCTATAACGTAATATCACCTCCTCTATAACGTAATATCACCCCCTCTATAATGTAATATCACCTCCTCTATAATATCACCTCCTCTATAATGTAATATCACCTCCTCTATAATGTAATATCACCTCCTCTATAATGTAATATCACCCCCTCTATAATGTAATATCACCCCCTCTATAATGTAATATCACCCCCTCTATAATGTAATATCACCTCCTCTATAATGTAATATCACCTCCTCTATAATGTAATATCACCTCCTCTATAATGTAATATCACCTCCTCTATAATGTAATATCACCTCCTCTATAATGTAACATCACCCCCTCCTCTATAATTTAACATCGCCTCCTCTATAATGTAACATCACCCCCTCTATAATGTAATATCACCTCCTCTATAATGTAATATCGCCTCCTCTATAATGTAATATCGCCCCCTCTATAATGTAATATCGCCTCCTCTATAATGTAATATCGCCTCCTCTATAATGTAATATCGCCCCCTCTATAATGTAATATCACCCCCTCTATAATGTAATATCACCCCCTCTATAATGTAATATCACCCCCTCTATAATGTAATATCACCCCCTCTATAATGTAATATCACCCCCTCTATAATGTAATATCACCCCCTCTATAATGTAATATCACCTCCTCTATAATGTAATATCACCTCCTCTATAATGTAATATCACCTCCTCTATAATGTAATATCACCTCCTCTATAATGTAATATCACCCCCTCTATAATGTAATATCACCCCCTCTATACATGTAATATCACCTCCTCTATAATGTAATATCACCTCCTCTATAATGTAATATCACCTCCTCTATAATGTAATATCACCTCCTCTATAATGTAATATCACCTCCTCTATAATGTAATATCACCTCCTGTATAATGTAATATCACCCCTCTATAATGTAATATCACCTCCTCTATAATGTAATATCACCTCCTCTATAATGTAATATCACCTCCTCTATAATATCACCTCCTCTATAATGTAATATCACCTCCTCTATAATATCACCTCCTCTATTATATCACCTCCTCTATAATGTAATATCACCTCCTCTATAATGTAATATCACCCCCTCTATAATGTAATATCACTCCTCTATAATGTATTATCACCCCATCTATAATGTAATATCACCTCCTCTATAACGTAATATCACCTCCTCTATAACGTAATATCACCTCCTCTATAATGTAATATCACCCCCTCTATAATGTAATATCACTCCTCTATAATGTATTATCACCCCCTCTATAATGTAATATCACCTCCTCTATAATGTAATATCGCCTCCTCTATAATGTAATATCAACCCCTCTATAAATGTAATATCACCTCCTCTATAACGTAATATCACCTCCTCTATAACGTAATATCACCTCCTCTATAACGTAATATCACCTACTCTATAATGTAATATCACCTCCTCTATAATGTAATATCACCTCCTCTATAATATCACCTCCTCTATAATGTAATATCACCTCCTCTATAACGTAATATCACCTCCTCTATAATGTAATATCACCTCCTCTATAATATCACCTCCTCTATAATGTAATATCACCTCCTCTATAATGTAATATCACCCCCTCTATAATGTAATATCACCTCCTCTATAATGTAATATCACCTCCTCTATAATGTAATATCACCCCCTCTATAATGTAATATCACCTCCTCTATAATATCACCTCCTCTATAATATCACCTCCTCTATAATATCACCTCCTCTATAATATCACCTCCTCTATAATATCACCTCCTCTATAATATCACCTCCTCTATAATATCACCTCCTCTATAAGATCACCTCCTCTATAAGATCACCTCCTCTATAAGATCACCTCCTCTATAATGTAATATCACCCCCTCTATAATGTAATATCACCCCCTCTATAATGTAATATCGCCTCCTCTATAATGTAATATCGCCCCCTCTATAATGTAATATCACCTCCTCTATAATGTAATATCGCCTCCTCTATAATGTAATATCGCCTCCTCTATAATGTAATATCGCCCCCTCTATAATGTAATATCTCCTCCTCTATAATGTAATATCACCTCCTCTATAATGTAATATCACCTCCTCTATAATGTAATATCACCTCCTGTATAATGTAATATCACCTCCTCTATAATGTAATATCACCTCCTCTATAATGTAATATCACCCCCTCTATAATGTAATATCACCCCCTCTATAATGTAATATCACCTCCTCTATAATGTAATATCACCTCCTCTATAATGTAATATCACCTCCTCTATAATGTAATATCACCTCCTCTATAATGTAATATCACCTCCTCTATAATGTAATATCGCCCCCTCTATAATGTAATATCGCCCCCTCTATAATGTAATATCGCCCCCTCTATAATGTAATATCGCCCCCTCTATAATGTAATATCGCCCCCTCTATAATGTAATATCGCCCCCTCTATAATGTAATATCACCTCCTCTATAATGTAATATCACCTCCTCTATAATGTAATATCACCCCCTCTATACATGTAATATCACCTCCTCTATAATGTAATATCACCCCTCTATAATGTAATATCACCCCCTCTATAATGTAACATCACTCCTCTATAATGTAACATCGCCTCCTCTATAATGTAATATCGCCCCCTCTATAATGTAATATCACCTCCTCTATAATGTAATATCGCCTCCTCTATAATGTAATATCACCTCCTCTGTAATATCACCCCCTCTATAATATCACCTCCTCTATATTGTAATATCACCTCCTCTATAATGTAATATCACCTCCTCTATAATGTAATATCACCTCCTCTATAATGTAATATCACCTCCTCTATAATGTAATATCACCTCCTCTATAATGTAATATCACGTCCTCTATAATATAATATCACCTCCTCTATAATGTAATATCACCTCCTCTATAATGTAATATCACCTCCTCTATAACGTAATATCACCTCCTCTATAACGTAATATCACCTCCTCTATAATGTAATATCACCTCCTCTATAATGTAATATCACCCCCTCTATAATGTAATATCACCTCCTCTATAATATCACCTCCTCTATAATGTAATATCACCTCCTCTATAATGTAATATCACCTCCTCTATAATGTAATATCACCCCCTCTATAATGTAATATCACCCCCTCTATAATGTAATATCACCCCCTCTATAATGTAATATCACCCCCTCTATAATGTAATATCACCTCCTCTATAATGTAATATCACCTCCTCTATAATGTAATATCACCTCCTCTATAATGTAATATCACCTCCTCTATAATGTAACATCACCCCCTCCTCTATAATTTAACATCGCCTCCTCTATAATGTAACATCACCCCCTCTATAATGTAATATCACCTCCTCTATAATATCACCTCCTCTATAATGTAATATCACCTCCTCTATAATGTAATATCACCTCCTCTATAACGTAATATCACCTCCTCTATAACGTAATATCACCTCCTCTATAACGTAATATCACCTCCTCTATAATGTAATATCACCCCCTCCTCTATAATGTAATATCGCCCCCTCTATAATGTAATATCGCCTCCTCTATAATGTAATATCGCCTCCTCTATAATGTAATATCGCCCCCTCTATAATGTAATATCACCCCTCTATAATGTAATATCACCTCCTCTATAATGTAATATCACCTCCTCTATAATGTAATATCACCTCCTCTATAATGTAATATCACCCCCTCTATAATGTAATATCACCCCTCTATAATGTAATATCACCTCCTCTATAATGTAATATCACCTCCTCTATAATGTAATATCACCTCCTCTATAATGTAATATCACCCCCTCTATAATGTAATATCACCCCTCTATAATGTAATATCACCCCTCTATAATGTAATATCACCTCCTCTATAATGTAATATCACCTCCTCTATAACGTAATATCACCTCCTCTATAATGTAATATCACCCCCTCTATAATGTAATATCACCTCCTCTATAATATCACCTCCTCTATAATATCACCTCCTCTATAATATCACCTCCTCTATAATATCACCTCCTCTATAATATCACCTCCTCTATAATGTAATATCACCCCCTCTATAATGTAATATCACCCCCTCTATAATGTAATATCACCTCCTCTATAATGTAATATCACCTCCTCTATAATGTAATATCACCTCCTCTATAATGTAATATCACCTCCTCTATAATGTAATATCACCTCCTCTATAATGTAATATCACCTCCTCTATAATGTAATATCACCCCCTCTATAATGTAATATCACCCCCTCTATAATGTAATATCGCCTCCTCTATAATGTAATATCGCCTCCTCTATAATGTAATATCGCCTCCTCTATAATGTAATATCGCCTCCTCTATAATGTAATATCACCTCCTCTATAATGTAATATCACCCCTCTATAATGTAATATCACCTCCTCTATAATGTAATATCACCCCCTCTATAATGTAATATCACCCCCTCTATAATGTAATATCACCTCCTCTATAATGTAATATCACCTCCTCTATAATGTAATATCACCTCCTCTATAATGTAATATCACCTCCTCTATAATGTAATATCACCCCTCTATAATGTAATATCACCTCCTCTATAATGTAATATCACCTCCTCTATAATGTAATATCACCCCCTCTATAATGTATTATCACCCCCTCTATAATGTAACATCACCTCCTCTATAATGTAACGTCACCCCTCTATAATGTAACATCACCTCCTCTATAATGTAACATCGCCTCCTCTATAATGTAATATCACCCCCTCTATAATATCACCTCCTCTATAATGTAATATCACCTCCTCTATAATGTAATATCACCTCCTCTATAATGTAATATCACCTCCTCTATAATGTAATATCACCTCCTCTATAATATCACCTCCTCTATAATGTAATATCACCTCCTCTATAATATTACCTCCTGTATAATGTAATATCACCTCCTCTATAACGTAATATCACCTCCTCTATAATGTAATATCACCTCCTCTATAATGTAATATCACCCCCTCTATAATGTAATATCACCTCCTCTATAATATCACCTCCTCTATAATGTAATATCACCTCCTCTATAATGTAATATCACCTCCTCTATAATATCACCTCCTCTATAATGTAATATCACCTCCTCTATAATGTAATATCACCCCCTCTATAATGTAATATCACCCCCTCTATAATGTAATATCACCCCCTCTATAATGTAATATCACCCCCTCTATAATGTAATATCACGGGGGGCGTGGCTTGGATGCCGAACAGAGCGGTCGCATCTCCTTGAGCTCCGCTCTGAGATCTCCAAGCGACGACCATAGCGACAAGGCATACTTACCGGACCATTACCGGAACACCAGATTGCTATCCTCGGAAAGGAAGCATCATGATGACCCGGACAAAATCTTTAAAAACGGGACCAAAGCGCCTCACGGACTTCTTCTCCGCAAGGGAGAACAAAAATGGCGGCGACGCGACTGCCTCTGCTGGGATCCCGCTGGTCTGTCCCTCCTCGCCTGAGGGAGAAGGGGAGGAAGAGGTGCCCAGGACATCACAGGAGGGTGAGTGCATGCCCCGGGGGGAAGGAGATGAAGAATCGCCAGCCATAGCGGTTATAGGGAAGAGACGCTCTGCTGTAACATCAGCCATTCCCATACCTAAAATGGCGTCCGCCCCTCGTGCCTCAGGGGGTTCTCCCCTCCCCAGCCCTGCAGGTCTCATAGCAGCCCACAGCCTGGGGACAGAAGATTTATTTGCACAACCTGGAGCTATAGAAGATATCCCTTCCTCTAACCAAGCTGCTTCAGAGGCCTTTATTAAAAATGTGATATTAGCCCTGAGGGGGTCCTTTCAGAGTGATCTTTTAAGATTCTCCACAAAGCTCTCTAACGCCATTGACGGCTTGGGAGAGAGGGTAGATCACGTGGAGGTTAAAATGAGTGAACTCACTAATGCTCATAATGAAGTGGTAGATGCTCACGTATCCCTGGAAGAAGAAATGCAAAGTCTGAAACACAAATTGGCAGACTTGGAAGATCGCAATAGAAGAAATAATGTTAAATTTAGAGGAATTCCTGAGTCTGTACAACCTAATGACCTCACTGCATATTTGCAGCAACTTATAAAAGAAGTGATACCTTCCTCCAAACCAGAGGATCTCATTATTGATAGAGCTCATAGGCTCCCGAAACCTAAATCTATTCCTAATGATCTGCCGAGAGATGTGATAGCAAGGATTCATTTTTTCCATACTAAAGATTCCCTGATGTCCGCCACTAGACGACTACCTGCTCTACCTACTCCCTATGAGAAGATTCATGTTTACGCGGACTTGTCCCAAATGACATTACAAGCGAGGAGGAAATTTCTACCTATTACGCTGGCCCTGAGGAAGAACGACGTGGGATACAGATGGGGATTTCCTACCAAATTACTAGTGTACAAGAATGGCGTCCTGCACACCATGGTGGATGTAGATGGAGGATCAGCCCTACTTCGCAAATGGGGACTTACACCTATTTCTCCTGCTGTGGTCCCTGCTAGGAGGTCCCCAAAGAGACTTCCGCAGGAATGGTTTGAGAATTCTCGAACCTGATGTCTTTCCGGAGAATTCGAGCTAAAATGGAGATCGAGATGGTGTCCAAGAGACTCTTTCCCCCTTTGGTCTTAGGCGACTCGCAGCCAAGTTGTCTGGCGGAGTCACCTTTCTCACTAAATAATGTTATTCGTTTTACAGTTTTTCAGTTTCACCTTCCTTTCCCTGTCCTTTTCCCTTGAAATTGCTTATACAAGAATACTGTTATGTGTGTCCAACATGATGTGGGTATGTAACGGCAAATATCTAATACTGTTTTGGATTTATAGAGAGGAATGTATATGTACAGATTATGGCTGTTAAATTTATGTCATTGAATGCTAGAGGGCTTAACTCTCCCTTTAAGAGAGCCTCAGTATGGAGAGATGTTTTAGCTTCTAATACCGACATTGTATGCTTACAAGAAACGCATTTTGCCAAAGACCATAGTCCCAAATTCACCCACCATAGATTCCCGATAACATATACATCCAATGCTGACAAAAAAAAGGCGGGAGTGCTGATAACCTTTAAAGATACAGTGTCCTTTCAACTGCAATCCTCGGTTGTTGATGAACGGGGGAGATCTTTAATTTTGGTGGGTCTGCTCAACAATTGCCAAGTCACCATTGCTAGCATATATGCACCAAACTCGTCCCAAATACGCTTCCTCAACAAAACTATGCGTAAAATCAGGAAGGTAATGAAAGGGAAGCTTATAATTTGTGGAGATTTCAACCTTATCCCGAATGCTGAATGGGACTCAACTAATCAAGGTAGAAGCTCTCCCCTGACTCTTTCACCATGGTTACTCAAAGAGGATTTATACGACACGTTTCGTTGTATGAACTCCTCCTCTAGAGAATTCACCTTCTATTCCACAAGACATCGGTCTTTCTCCAGAATAGACCTATTTTTAGTGGATAGATCTTCTATATCGGAAATTAAAACTTCTGAGATAGGACAAATAACATGGTCAGATCACGCTCCCACATATCTCCTTCTCTCTTTAAGTTCTGCTCCCTCTCCTAGATATTCATGGCGGATAAACAATTTTCTTATTAACCTTCCTAAGTACAGAGAGAACATTTCCTCCCAACTGCGGGAATACTTCTCCTTAAACGGAGCCCCAGACCTAAGTCCATTCTCACTATGGAACGCACATAAAGCGGTTATGAGGGGGTTCTTGATACAACAAGGGGCAAGATATAAAAAATTGAAAGCAGCAGCTTTGACATCTCTGCTGGAGGAAATGCGCTCTGTGGAAATGGAACTCCAACAAAATAAGACATCCGCCCTACATGACAAACTCATGACTCTTAGACGAAATTTGAAAGCTCTCCTCATAGACAAATTTGACAAAAAAACTGCAGCCCTAAAGTTGAATTATTATACGTCCTATAATAAAACTAGTAAACTAATGGCGAGAAGAATGAAACCGCGTCAACTCAAAACCAAAACTACGCATCTAGATTCATTGGTTGACGGATCAAAAATTATCAACCCCCAAACAATGGCGGATCAATTTAGCGACTATTACTCTAAATTATATAATTTGAGGTCAGATCCCCACACTAAACAACCACTAGAGAAGAATATCCAAGCTTTTTTAGACTCGGTTCAACTACCTTCCTTGTCTCAAGAACAATTATCAAGTTTAAATGCCCCTATATCTCCTATAGAGGTATCCAAAATAATACATTTATCTAAAGCCAATAAATCCCCTGGCCCAGACGGGTTTTCTAACGAATACTACAGAACTTTTGGGCATATTTTGACTCCTCATCTAACCGAAGTTTTCAACAAAGCAATGACAGAGGGAAGTATGCCCCAGGAAATGTTAGAAGCCACGATAGTGACGATCCCGAAACCAGGGAAGTCTCCTACAACGCCGGCCAACTTTAGACCCATCTCCCTTCTTAACTGTGATACTAAGCTATATGCTAAACTCTTAGCCACCGGATTAATAGATATCCTGCCCACACTAGTACATTCGGATCAAGTGGGGTTCACAAAAGGGAGACAAGCTCCTGACGGTACTAGAAGGATAATTAATCTCATAACTAGGGTGGGACAGTCTCGGACGCCTTCTCTTCTCCTTACCCTGGACGCAGAGAAGGCGTTCGATAGAATACATTGGGGGTTTGCATTTTCGACCTTGACAAAGTTTGGATTTACAGGGAACATATTTAAAGCTATACAAGCGCTATATACAAAACCTACAGCTGAAGTCCTTTCGAATGGGTTCCTGTCCACCCCCTTCCATATTACCAATGGCACTAGACAGGGATGCCCATTATCCCCCTTGTTGTTTACACTGGTTATGGAGCCATTGGCAGAGTCTATACGATCTAACCTCCAGATCCGAGGTATTCCAGTGGGACTCCGCCAACATAAAATTGGCTTATTCGCGGATGATATTATTCTGACTATTACTGATCCTTTGTCTTCTCTGAGAGAAATCTCACAAATTATTGTTAAGTTTGGATTGGTATCTTACTATAAAGTGAATGCATCTAAATCACAAATTCTGGGGTTATTTATTTCCCCGAGCCTGAAAAAATCCATAACAACTGAGTTCCCATACCAATGGGAAGAGTCCTCCATTCCCTATCTGGGAATCCAAATTGGATACCCATTGTCCCGACTTCCCAAAATCAATTTTGTCCCACTCCTGACTTCTATACAGAAAGAATTGGATCAAATAGCTTCACATGAACCCTCATGGCTAGGCCGCAATGTGTGTTACAAGATGTTCATATTGCCCAAAATATTATATTACCTGCGAACGCTACCAATCCCTATGCCGATCTCATGGTTGTCGAAATTCCAGAAGCAACTCCAAAATTTCCTGTGGGGAGGAAAGAAACCTCGAATTGCAGCATCCCTCTTGATGAAAAGGAAACACAGAGGAGGGCTGGGGGTGCCTAATTTATTAGCCTACCACAGAGCATTAATAATTAAACAATCGGAAAAATGGTTTAGTGCCCCTTCCTGGGTTAGCTGGCCCACAATTGAAAGCTACTTAATAGGGGATCGACCTCTTTCGCATGTTCTATGGGCATATGCCTTGAGACCTGGGCTCCCCCTTCCCAATGTGCCTACAGTTAGAGCGGCTGTACAAAGTTGGCTTCACTTTATAGCGGGGCCCTCTAGACTACCTGGGAGCAGTGGAATACAGATCCCAATAGGGGTGCTGGAGGTACTAATTCCCAATCTGGGAATCAATCATTGGCCTCGGGCAGGTATCCACTACATTTCAGATTTACTTTCCGGAGCGAATATTAAATCCTTTGGGGATATACAGAAGCAATTCCAGGTTCCAGATAGGGATACGTATAAATACACTCAGATCAAGTCTTACTGGAAAGCTTCACCTATGACAGATCCTCAGTTTTCCCCGTCGATTAAAGCTCTGCTCTCTGGGGCGGGTTGGGGAGGGGGGAATCTTACGGCTAGAATATACGATACCTTGAATGGGGATGTGGAGACTTCCAGGCGTGTACACTTTCTAAATTGGGAGAGGGACCTGGGTAGGTCCTTCACTATGGAACAATGGGAAGTGGCAATCAATTGGACTCTGAAAGCTTCAGTTTGTGTGAATCTCTTGGAAGTCTTCCATAAGGTTCTATTGAGATGGTATTTCACGCCGTCCAAATTAGCAAGGATATACCCTCATACTTCTAGCTTATGTTGGCGTAATTGTGGACACGAAGGGTCGTTATATCACATATTTTGGGAATGTCCGCACCTGACAAACTATTGGTCCAAAATTTTTAGGTTATTATCAGATGTGATGGAGTTTCCCATTCCCCAAGATCCGGGGCTGGCTATACTGTCTTTAGGGATAGGAAAGATCCCACCGGTTTCTCGACGCCTAGTGTGCCACGTTCTGCTCACTGCTAAATTACTGATAGCCAGGTCCTGGAAGTCTCCAACTCCCCCCACATGTGAAGAGGTGGTGTCGAGAGTGTCAACACATTGTGTATACGAACGTATTTTTTATCTTAAACAGAATAGAATCGAATCATATATGGCCTTCTGGAATCCTTGGATATGGTACCATAAAGTAGCACTAGAAGTGACACCGATATCTGCAATTTTTCCCTCACCTCCCCAAGTCCCCTGATTTCTTCCCCCCCTGTTCAGTTTTTTTTTTTAGAAAAGTTTAAAGAACAAGATGAAGCAATGTAAACGACAATGTTGATGTACAGGATATATGTTATTGTATAATATGTCAAATGTTGTCTAATGACGGAAAATTTTCAATTAAAAATTGAATGTTATAATGTAATATCACCTCCTCTATAATGTAATATCACCTCCTCTATAATGTAATATCACCTCCTCTATAATGTAATATCACCCCCTCTATAATGTAATATCACCTCATCTACAATGTAATATCACCCCCTCTATAATGTAATATCACCCCCTCTATAATGTAATATCGCCCCCTCTATAATGTAATATCACCTCCTCTATAATGTAATATCACCCACTCTATAATGTAATATCACCCCCTCTATAATGTAATATCACTCCTCTATAATGTAATATCGCCCCCTCTATAATGTAATATCACCTCCTCTATAATGTAATATCGCCTCCTCTATAATGTAATATCGCCCCCTCTATAATGTAATATCACCCCTCTATAATGTAACATCACCCCTCTATAATGTAACATCACCTCTTCTATAATGTAATATCACCCCTCTATAATGTAATATCACCTCCTCTATAATGTAATATCACCTCCTCTATAAGGTAATATCACCTCCTCTATAATGTAATATTACCCCCTCCATAATGTAATATCACCCCCTCTATACATGTAATATCACCTCCTCTATAATGTAATATCACCTCCTCTATAATGTAATATTACCCCCTCCATAATGTAATATCACCCCCTCTATACATGTAATATCACCTCCTCTATAATGTAATATCACCCCTCTATAATGTAATATCACCTCCTCTATAATGTAATATCACCTCCTCTATAATGTAATATCACCCCCTCTATAATGTAATATCACCTCCTCTATAATGTAATATCACCTCCTCTATAATGTAACATCACCCCCTCCTCTATAATGTAATATCACCCCCTCTATAATGTAATATCACCCCCTCTATACATGTAATATCACCTCCTCTATAATGTAATATCACCTCCTCTATAATGTAATATCACCTCCTCTATAATGTAATATCACCTCCTCTATAATGTAATATCACCCCCTCTATAATGTAATATCACCCCCTCTATAATGTAACATCACCTCCTCTATAATGTAATATCACCTCCTCTATAATGTAATGTCACCTCCTCTATAATGTAATATCACCTCCTCTATAATGTAATATCACCTCCTCTATAATGTAATATCACCTCCTCTATAATGTAATATCACCTCCTCTATAATGTAATATCACCTCCTCTATAATGTAATATCGCCTCCTCTATAATGTAATATCGCCTCCTCTATAATGTAATATCACCCCCTCTATAATGTAATATCGCCTCCTCTATAATGTAATATCGCCTCCTCTATAATGTAATATCGCCTCCTCTATAATGTAATATCGCCTCCTCTATAATGTAATATCGCCTCCTCTATAATGTAATATCGCCTCCTCTATAATGTAATATCGCCTCCTCTATAATGTAATATCGCCTCCTCTATAATGTAATATCGCCCCCTCTATAATGTAATATCGCCCCCTCTATAATGTGATATCACCTTCTCTATAATGTGATATCACCTTCTCTATAATGTAATATCACCCCCTCTATAATGTAATATCTCCTCCTCTATAATGTAATATCACCTCCTCTATAATGTAATATCACCTCCTCTATAATGTAATATCACCCCCTCTATAATGTAATATCACCTCCTCTATAATGGGGACAGAATTGTAGTCGGCACACCTTGCTTGTGTTTCAAAATTATATTTATTTAGATTCTCAGGATAGATGCCAGAGGCTATATGTGCGATGTCGACGTTTCGGTCGTAAGACCTTCGTCGGGCACTGGAAAAATATGTACATATAATTAAAGCATATCATGAGTTTGGAGCGATGTCACATAATTCACATCATAACATCACATAATATGTCATATATATATATATATTAGATGTAGTATAGAATATATAACTGGGTCAATCTTAACATAGTTATTCCTTACAACAAGGCTATGAAATTGACATGAAGATTAAGAACAATGGGAGGAAACAGTTGCATATATCCCAGGTACATACACCACACCAGGGGGAGCGCCAGATGACTATAGGGAGATAGCTGATGTTCTAGGTAGTCGTATACATTCAGGTACGTATAATTTCATGAGTATATAGGGTAGGCAGGATACCATACGTCGATGATGATCTATGTCACTAGTTAAGGCATAATTAAGACTATAGCAGGATGGTAGACAAGAGCTTATTGTAGTGGATTGGAAATAGTGAAAGCAATAGGTGCACATGTCTTTATGGAACCTATGATTGTAGTCATGAGTACCGTCATTGAACGCCTCACCAGGTGGTGACCCCTTCCAAAGAACATTATGGAGGTACATTTTATAGAAATCTTATACACCATAGACAACGTAGACTAGAAAGCATCACAGAAATAGGTTCAAGGCATGCAGTATAGGTATGACAAGCAGACAAGGACTAGTTATGATGGGGACATTCATTGCGTGTGGAAGAAAGACGTTTAAGACATCAATATAGGAAAGGGTTCTTTACAGTTAGAGCAGTCAGCATACTATGTCAGCATTTAACAAAAGGTGAGATAATTATTTACAGACGAATGGCATTGAGGGTTATAATTCATTAATCAAGCAATGAATGACATGTAATTTATTAATCTTGATGGACCCGTTGTCTTTTTTTCGTTTTTTTTCAAAAAGTACAGGATTGTGTGTAATGTTAGCATATCATGTTTCTATCAATATGTAATATAGGTGTATGTATAGTGTGTCTTATGCAGTGTATATGTATAATGGCTGTATATATGTATATATATATATAATACAGAGTTGTTATGTTAGTTTATGTCTATGTATCTATATATATATATATATATATATATATATATATATATGTTTGATATATAATGTATATCTTGTGTGTGTGCTAACTTTTTGTTCTGTAATATGAGAATTAATTTATTAAATAAAAATATACACTAGCTAATAATTATTTAGAGGTGTTGGGGCTGTGAGAATTTTTTCTTCTATGTTATTGGCAGCTTAAATTTCTTGTATTTTGCTAAAAGAAACCATTCAGTGAACTGTCCCCGTAAGTCGGGTTATTTGCTGCAGGCTTTCGCATCCCGCCACCCAGTATGATTAACTATAGCGAAGGAACTACTATCATAGCTGATGATGGGAGTAGGAATCCTGCATCTCATATATCCCACTCCTCCTTCTGTATGGAGCCTGATGAAGCCACATTTAGTAGGGCACATGACCGTTATGTTTTTACACATTCTGTGACATGGACGCCTGTAAAGAATACCAACGCTTTGAAATCCGTCTCATGCATATTCTTACGCATGAGACGGAGTTCATTTAGAGCGGGAGGGCGGCACAGTACCACAGATAATATAACCTCTCTTCGTGTACTTCTTGAAAGGAGTGTTCACGCATGGACAACTGATGATCTATCCACAGGATAGGTCATCCGTATATGAACGGTGGGGGTCTGACACCTGGACCCCGCACCGATCAGCCGCTCCAGCTGTCTCTGGCCACTGGATGTCCATGCCGGAAGCAGGTGGCTCCAGTCACGGAATAGGATCAGAGCTGCAGCACGGCAGCTATGCAGTAGTCTGAGCTATCTGCATCCGGCTCCGAATACTGCATACCCTGCACAACCAATAGCGACCAGAGGCAGCTGATAGGTGCGAGGTCCATGTTGGACCCTCCCGATCATATCCTGCGGATAGGTCATCAGTTGTCTGTGCATGGACAACCCCTTTTAATTATTGTACTGTGCCGCCAGCACTGTAATGACGTCAGTCAAGCACATTGAGCCAATAAGGCTGTGTGGGTGCTCGCGTGGCGTTATTAGGAACTGCCCGGCGGTCCAGCGCTGGTGGCACAGTTTGCAGGACATGAGCTATGAACATAAGCAGCACAGCTCACCAAGCCAAAAAAGAAAAAGTTAGATTAGCTGCAAAACGCTATGCAGTTAGAGGCTTGGATTAGCACAAAAGACTCTGTTGTCAGATGTTGCTAAGTTTTTCTGGAGCAGTGGGTGCTACAAGCGTGGCACCAGCGTGGGCATAGACGGCTGGCTCACACAGGCAGAGATCAGCTGAAAACGCAGCACTGAGGATTGTGGCACCTTCGTTCCAGAGCTTCCTATGATTTTTCCTATTACCAGGGTATATTTATAAGACCCACAAAGGAGGAGGGAAACAAGTCTGTGGCAGCGCAAGGGTCCGACTTCACAGGAGGGAGAGCTGAAGCTCGCCTGTGGTCCTTTTCCTGCGCCATCAATCCCCTTCCTTCATTGTCGCCTCTGCTTCATTTATCCCCCAGCCCCTCTGTTTGTGTCCCTGTGTTTTTTGCCTGAAACCGTGGCAAAACTGCAAGATTTTGCCGCAGTTTTGGAAAATGGTGCAGTTTGCCACGATTCCATGCAAAGTAGCGCGTTTTCACTACTATGTCTATGCCCATGCATTGTCCGCGCCGTAATAGTATAGCACTGTGTGGCACTTACTGCCACTGACGGCGTACTATTACAGGTTAATTGCTTTGCTCCGTATGTTAGCCTTTCAATATTTCTGGTACTTCCATATACTATGGTTATTTATTTCTATTACTTTATATAGCGCCAACATATTCAGCAGAGGTCCACACTTACTGTCCCCATTGGGGCTCACAATCTTAATTCATTATCGGTATGTTTTTGGGGGTGTGAGAGGAAACCGGAGTACCCGGAAGAAACCCACGCAAACACTGGGAGAACATATAAACTCCATGCAGATTTTGCCCCTGGTTGAATTCAAACCCAGGACCCCAGCGCTGCCAGGACACTGAGCCACTATGCTGCCACCATTATTTGTGTACTGTATGGCAGCGTATTATATGGGGTGTCCTATCAAAGTGTTATCCAAATGTCACTCACAGGTTGCTGTTTGTTTCAGTATGAGTATAACTTGATAACTTCCAATTAGTGGGATCGTATACTTCATATAGGATGATTTATAACTTGCTCTCTTTCACCTCAGGTTCCCGAAGGAGGAAAACAGGTCTTCTCCTGACTGAACCACAAGGATGGACAAGGACAGAAATGGGATGACTGAGAGAATATTAAACCTCACCCTAGAGATCATCTACCTGCTGACTGGAGAGGTGAGGGATTCTGGGAATTATATCCCATGTCATGACTTGTATCTTAATACATCAAGCACATGACGGGAGAGGTGACGGGAATGTATAAAGTGACATCAATGTCTCTCCATGTACAGGATTACATAGTAGTGAAGAAGAGAACTGAAGAGGGTGAAGGACGGAGCAGGAACCAGGTTCCTATCACGATGTCTCCACCTCAATCACTAATACATAAGAGAGATCAGGAGATCCTGGACCTGACCAACAAGATCACTGAGCTGCTAACTGGAGAGGTGAGGACTGCTGGGAATACCGGGACTTTCTACGCTAACATTAGACCTGTCACCAGTTCAGTGAAGCCCAATGTCCTAGCTCATGTCATAGACGCTGTCACGCTGATGATGTCTGTGTCATTTGTATCCCAATCCGTCTTTTACTCTCCGAGTTATGAGCCATTTTTGTATTATGCGAATGAGGCTATACTAGCCAAAGGGGCGGTAACGCTGCTCTCTCTCTGGGGGCGGTGCCTGTGTTGGCTGTACGGAGCTGTCCTATCCGCATCATACAGCTTCTTCCCTTCCCTGCACAGTGTGATTTCAGCTTGTCTCCAGTATCCCTTTGGGACTTTCTGTTGTGGTGGTGATGAGAATTATAACTGCGGGGTGCCCCATTCTCAATCGGATCTTGTTAAAGAGAGCATTGGGGCTTAAATAGCCCTCCCGCTTGAGAAGCTGGTATAGCTTGCTGGGACTGTAGACTATCAGTGTTTCCAAAGTCTCAGTAACCTAGTTGGAGGACCGTGGAGAGGGTTCAAGGCTATGTGCACTTTTGAGGGCAAATTTTTTTTAATCCGTTTTATTTCATTTTTAACAACTTTTAATTTGGTTTTTATTTAAAAGAAAATGTGCTTTTTGAGATACAGCTTCTATGTGTCCAGTATACATAGAAGCCGAATCCGTCAGGTCAGCAGGACTGATGGCTTTGGTGAAAGCAGGATCCAGCTGTTATCGATTTTATATAATTTCATAAACTAAGATGTGATCGATACACGCAGGACCAGCTTTCACCGTAGCCGTCAGTCCCGCTGACCTGACGGGTTCGGCTTCGATGGCAAGATACAACTTCTATGTGTAGAGGATACATAGAAGCTGTATCTCAAAAAGTAAAAATTATTTTAAATAAAAAAAAATGTAAGTTGTTAAAGACAAATTTTTTAATAATTTTTTAAAATGTTTTGATTATAAAGTGTTCCTCTATTGACCCCTTTTCAACAGTCGCATGACAAATTTGGGTTTCCCAGTGAAAATGTTGGAGAGTGCTACACAGCTGTGCAAAAGTATTTCAGTCTCGTTCGTGGATAGCCACTCCCCCACATTTGGTCGACCGGTCACCTCTCCTGACATTTGTTTTTTTCCATCTTTTTTTGTTAAAGTAAGTAATCCAATTCTGGAACTTATTTTCTTCGAACTCTACGTTGTGCTCGTCCTCTGTTATTCCTTTCAGAAATGTATGAATAAATTGACAGGTGGGTGTTACCATTCCCCCTTGTAAAAGGATTGTGTGGATTCCTGGGATCTACTTTTTATATGGACAGGTAGCTTATATGGAAGGACCCCAGGGCTGTCTAACAATACTTCTATCAGTATACAGGCTTTTGTACTGGCATATAAATATATGCCAGTACATTATAGTTATAAAATATATCTCAAACTTTAAAATCCCCTATGGGATAAATAAAATAAAAACAAAATGAATAAAAAATCTGTAAAAAAAAATACACAAATGCAAAATTTTTACTATAAATAAAGTTTATAAAATAGAAGTCCCAAAACCTAAAATAATAATATACACGTTTGGTATCGTCATGACCGTAACAACCTGCACAATTAATGTATAGCATAATTTATGATGACTGGTGTATACAGTACTGTAAAAAAAGTAAAAACCGCAGCGGAACTGCTTTTTTTTTTTCTTTTCTTCGGCATTAATGCTAAAACAAAAATTTATATGAATTCAACGATAATGTAAATGAACCAAAAAATGGCACCAATGTAAAGTACAACTCGTCCCGCAAAAAATAAAGCCTCATACAGCTACATTAAACAAAAAAAAAAAAGTTGTGACCACCTGAATGCGAGGTGGAAAAGTCCCAATAATTGTTCTGGTCCTGACGGACAAAACGTGCTTGTCCTTAAGGGGTCAATTGGTATAGGTTAGATGTAAATGATAGCAGAAAGAAAGAACAGTTTTAGGCTATATTCACACGACCGTAAAAAAGAACAAAAGCGTCTCCAAATTTTCATCCATTTCCTGGCCGTTTTTAATTTGTTTGCCATCCATTTTTCATGGCTAGAAAAAAAAAACAGGATGAATTTCATTTGTCATGATTTTTTTTTGGCCCGACTCCTAAAACACCTACAGATACCTGTCCCAGTTCCCGAACCATCCTCTCCTCTAGCAATGAAGGTGTGGTCTCTCCGGACCAGGACGGCCCCAGCAGAATGAAGCAGGTGGTGCTGGCAATTGTATCCATGTCCCCTTGTAAAGGTTCCGATTAGTTTGTGTGAAAAAAGACCTTACAATGTTTTTAGTATTCGCCTCTGCTTGGATGCGACAACCTAAGTTTTCATGTATGTTTTTTTTTTCAAGAGGTCCTACTTGTCAAGGTGGCCTGAAGGTGTACAATGCTATTTACAGCAGGCTAAGACCATTGCAATTGTCAGGTTGTCTGCTTTCAGGATATATATATAGTTTGGGATACAAAAACACAAAGACAAAATGTCCATGTTTTTGTATCAGGTTCCTATAAGGTGTCAGGATGTCACCGTCTATTTCTCCATGGAGGAGTGGGAGTATATAGAAGAACACCAGGATCTGTACAAGGACGTCATGATGGAGGGCCACCGGACTCGCACATCACTAGGTGAGAGGAGACTTTCCTTGACTGTAAAGCTTTGTTCACATAACTGTTTTGGAACATTTTTGTTTTGTAAAGCAAGAACCAGTAGTAGATCATAAACGGCAGAAAAGTTAAAATACAAAGACTCTGTTCACATCTATGTTGGTGATTTCCGTCATTCCCCCCACAGGAGTAAAACACTCTAGTGACGGCAGTTTTAGCGCCCAACAGAACCCATTGATTTTAATTGGTCCCGCCAGGTTTTCTGTCATTCTACCGGACAAAATAGTGCTGCAAACTGGGTTACTTAGTCCAGGATTTTTGACGGAATCTCAGATGTGAACAGATCCTAACACTTTTAAATCCAGTCCTGCTTTTCGATCAAGACACTTCACTGTCTGAACAAGGCAGAGTAGTTTGAGGTTTACCAAGAAATGATGATCACATATAAACAATGTATAAGTCCCTAGTTGTGTGTCTTCTACAGGTGGATCCAGTAAGGAAAAAACACCAGAGAGAAGTCCCAGTCCTCTGTACTCCAAGAATGATCCAGAGGAGAAGCAAAATGTCCCACAGGATCATCCGGTAGATGGAAATGTTGAATGCTTTATATGATGGTGTTTGATCTCGGCTCATGAATTTCCCCATTATTTAAAAAAAAAAAAATAAATAAAATATATATATATATATATATATATATATATATAATTATTTTTCTGGGGGGGGGGGGGGTTCCACGTTCACCTTGGGCTAAAAATGACGTGTTGACCTTATTCTGCGAGTCACTAAGATTACGGTGTTGGCATTTTTATAGTTTATTTTACTACTTTAATAAAATAAAAGCAATTAGTTAAAAAAATAACAATAATTTTGTCACCATATTCTGAGACCCATAACTTTTTGAATTTTTCCATCGATGGATCTCTGTGATGGCTTGTTTGTTGCGGGACAAGCTTTTTTTTTTTTTTTGGTACGATTTTTATGTTACATATGACTTTTCGATCACTTTATTTTTCAATTTTTTTTGAGGAGATGAGCTCACCAAAAAACAGAAATTCTAGCACCTTTGATATGTTAATTTTTAGACAGTGTTTACCGTGCAGGATGAATAACAGTGTAATAATTTGGATTGCTACGGACACGGCAATACCAATTATGTGTTTTTGTTTTTGACTTTTTTAGTATTTTTTTTCCCAATATATTCGTAACATTTTATTACAATTGTTTTTGTCCCACTAGGGGACATGTGATCGTTGGATCGCTTGCACAATACACTGCAATACATATGTATTGCAGTGTATTGGCCTTTTCCCGTTTTTTTTGTTCTCCTATTTAGCTCTGCCTCTGTCTAGTCCCAAAAAATGATGTATATCAATATCTGATCGATCAGGATCCGACTCCCGGCACCCACGCCGATCAGCTGTTTTGGAGGGATAGGCCACACATTTTTTGGGGACTTGACAATCAATTAATAGGAAGACAAAGATGGCAGACCTGGCTGCCTCCATTAAGTCTCTAATTGCCATAACCCATCGGCACACTGTGGTTATGGGGGGAGAGGGGCTCAAGCTTGGGGTGACTTGATGCCATTTTGACCAATGCATATAAATGGCCGGGATCTGAGTGCTCTTCGATTCCGGCCATTCAAGCGAAGTATTAGAAGTAATATTCAGCTGAAGCCCACTCTGTATGGCACGAGCTCAGCTACGGAGTCCGCTCCATACGTCTCCGCTCTTCGTACGTCAAATGTCAGGAAGGGGTTAAACTTCTCCAGCTCCCTATTTGTACATAATTTATTCCATATATATTGAATTAGGTAACAAATTTGACTGATTTAAAAGTTGAAGACCTAACAGAAGAGCAAGTCCAGCTGTGTAAGGAGGAGGAAATCCCTACAGATAACCGTACCGGTGAGTGATAATCATTAAAGGCAATTTGTCTGAAAATTTCCTTTTGAAATAGTGTTGTTTTTTTTACATGTCAGTATCTGCTTAACAAAAGGATATCTACACCTTTTAAAAAGTTTTTACCGCTTTAGTCTACATAAATCTGAATGTTTAGTATCACCAAGTAGTGTCCAGCCTTGATAATCATGCGTCTCATACAGGTGGACCCAGTAAGAGAAGTCCACATGAGAGATGTCACAGTCCATTGCATTTCCAGGATCTGAATTTTCAACAGCATCAGGTAGATGGCACTAAATCTCATTAAATACTATACATAATACTGGTATTCGGGGAACTCTGTTACAAATTTATTATTTTTTCTTTACAAATTGTCCTCTTGTAATGATAATTGTAATTATGTATCTTGGAGCAATAATTTGTAAATTATTTTTTTCATATATATGTTAAATTAGGTTAAACAATTATCTGATATCAAAGATGAAGTTACAGCAGAAGAAGAGACGTATGCAGGTGTAACCCAGCCGTGTAAGGAGGAGGAAATTCCTACAGAAATCGGCACCGGTCCGTGATAACCATTATCTTCTCAGTGGGGGGTTCTAGACTTATCATCCTTTATTAGACTCCTGCTCTTCTCGCATCATATATAATGTATATTTATCACAACATCGAGATTATACAGTAGTAATGAGCAGTGTAGCTAAGAATTCCGCATTGGGATGAGATAAAACGCTTACCAGGAAGCTGCAGCATCTGTCTTTTTCACTCTGCTCCCCCTTCCCCTCCCCATAGACTTGTATGGGCAGCATGTCTGTGTCTGACACACTCACTCTGCTCCCTCCTCCTTTTCCCACTCCTCTCTCCATGGACTTGTATAGGCAATATGTCTGTGTCTTTCTCTGTCTGCTTCGTCCTGCTCCCCACTTCCCTCTTCATAGACTTGTATAGGCGGCAATGAAGCAACACACCACCACTTCCTGTAGTCCATCAATTTTGTTTTGTTACTAGGGACGGATTTTGCATGACAACGGGGTGGACGGCAGATTACAGGATGGGAGACACCTAGTGACAGTAACTTTACACAGAATTTGCATGGATAAAACAACAAAATGTTATCACTAAGGAATTTACAAAGTTTATAGATATCAGGTATACTATTAGATTAACATAAGTTGTTTGAAAGTTAAGGTGCTTTTTGCATTGGCCAATTATCGGGAAATAATCAGCCGATGAACGAGCAAATGCTGTCATGTTGAACATGTATTCTGATCTACAGGCAACATGTCATGGAGCAGGAGGAGCTTAGCAAATTGATATTTAGTTTTGCGAGAAAAAATTCTATATAACTTTATTAATTTAAATCTCTGCTATATCTATGCTTAGGAGTCCAGTGGGCAGGCATCAATGATTGACAGCTATCTGTGTATGCACACTTATACAGGGAAGGCTGTCAATCATTGACCAATTTTGACCAAAATATATAAGGTTGGTATTTTTGAGGATTCTTTGCTGTACTCTGTTATTGATATAAACATTTAATTATCAAAGCAGTAGTGGTTGAAAAAGAGAACTTCTCTTCATGGGTCAAAAACTGTGTTATGGTGCCTGATCTTATCATTTGTATAGGAAGTTTCAAGTATGAACTGTTTTGGAAAAAAATAAGTAAAATCTTTTTTGTTTTTTTTTTTCAACAGATGACCGCACCAAAAACGTTGTGGGCCATCTACTTTTATCTCCAAATTATGAAATCAAATCTAACAATATCACGGAAGATAATTGTGGAGAACATTCCACAATACTTCCTAACAGAAATATACCCTTAGTCCTTCACAGCAGAGATCTATCTACCGATTCCACTAATCACGAGGAACCAGGTCAATCACAGATTGTTGAACATTGTATTGAAGATACAGGAGGTAAAATATTCCCATGTTCTGAATGTGGAAAACCTTTTAAAAGGAAATCTAATCTTTTTAAGCATGAAAGAATTCACAAAGATGAGAATCCATTTACTTGTCCAGAATGTGGGAAATGTTTTCGACTGAAATCACAACTTTTGAAACATCAAAGAAGGCACAGAGGGGAAAAGCCATTTTCATGTCCAGAATGTGAGAAATGTTTTTGCCAAAAATCAGATCTTCTTGTACATCAAAGATCTCACACAGGGGAGAAGCCATTTTCCTGTTCTGAATGTGGGAAGTGTTTTATACAGAAATCAAGTCTTGTTAAACATCTGAGAATTCACACAGGGGAGAAACCATATTCATGCTCAGAATGTGGGAAATGTTTTACCCAGATGTCGCATCTTTATAAACATTTGAGAACTCACACAGGGGTGAAGCCATATTCTTGTTCAGAATGCGGGAAATGTTTCACCATGAAATCAACTCTTGTTGAACATCAGAGAACTCACTCAGGGAAGAAGCCATTTTCATGTTTGGAGTGTGGAAAATGCTTTACTAGAAAAAAGCATCTTATTGTTCATCAAATAACTCACACACGAGAGGCGCCATTTTTATGTTCAGAGTGTGGGAAATGTTTTAGCCAGAAGGCCTATCTTGTTAAACATCAGAAAACTCATAGTGTGGAGAAACCATTTTCATGTCCAGAGTGTGGGAAATGTTTCACCAGGAAATGGCATCTTATTGAACATGAGAGAATTCACACAGGGGAGAGACCGTTTTCATGTCCAGAATGTGAGAAGTGTTTTAGGCATAAGTCTGATGTTGTTAATCATCAGAGAATTCACACAGGGCAGAAGCCATTTTCATGTTCGGATTGTGGGAAATCTTTCACCAGGAAATCTTATCTAATTCTACATGAGAGAACTCACTTGAGAAAAGACGGTCCAGATTGAAAAAAATGTTTTTAACATACGAAGTAGAGACGTTTTTTCTAATCATTCATTTGATGCAACGATATAAAACACAGACATGCAGAATAAACCCATCACCATTAACCCCCATTCCCCTCAAATGCTGTAATATGAAGGCGAAGAAATAAACTCAGGGAATGGGGATCGCCAGACTGCTGTCATCCATAGCCCTTTGTAGGGACTCCAATTTGATTTGCGCATTACTCCTATGCCCATTCAGCATCCAAATCATTTTGCGCAAATTTGCTCTATCCACGGAAAGAGGCAATTTCCCCCGAAGATCTAGTTTCTGTGTAAACTTGCGTAGCAGTGGGGACAGATTCATCACCGCAAAGTCCGAGTACACCACGGATATAGTGTAAGAATATAACCCATTTGCAATATCTGACATACATGTATGTCATTGTTTTGGAGGGGGTTTCAGCAAGTTGCCATATATGTAACATACAGCTGACACTGCAACGGCCCGCTTCGGAGCTAGTTCTGATCCTAATCGTTTAACCCCTTAGATGCCACAGTCAATAATGATCGTGGCATCTAAATGGTTAGCAGAGGAAGAGTCCACTGTATCCCATCACCCCCCTCCCTTCTGCGACTCCATCACCAGTTGCCAATGGGTTACTATGGCATTTGTAGGCCTAGCAATGGCCTCCAGTTCTGCCATGCATGGAGCCTATTAGGCACAGAGGTATTGCAGTGTATTATACCAGTGATCAGAAGATCTGATCAATTCAGTGGGACTAGAAAAAAAGATTTTGGGGAAAAAAAAATGTAAGCAAAAAAGAACAAAAATCTCCTTTTTTTTCCCCTCATCAAGTCCTTTTATTATTGGGGGGGGGGGGGGATTAAATTATCCTGTTATTTGTCCCACATGGTGAACGCTGTGAACAAAAAAAAAACTGCCCGAATTGTTGTTTTTTAGGTCACCTCGCCTTCGAAAAAAAAAAAAAAATCTTGATCAAAAAGTCAATTGTACCCCATAATGGTACGAATAGAAACTACAGCTTGTCCAGCACAAAAAAAGTGATTTTGTTGTGCTAAGGATGTCAAAAATAAAAAACTATATACAATGCATTCTGAAAATATTCAGACCCTTTCAGTTTTTTCATGCACTCAATACCTCATGATGACAAAGTGAAAACACAAAGTTAGTAATCTTTGATAATTTATTGAAAAGGAAAAACTAAAATATTACTTGAGCACCTTTGGCAGTGATAACATCCTCCAGTCTTCTTGGGTATAATGGCAAAAGGTTTGCACACTTGGATTTGGGGATTTTCTGCCATTCTTTGCAAATCCTCTCAAACTCTGTCAGGTTGGATGGGGACCGACGGTGCACGGACATTTTCTGGTCTCCAGAGATGTTCGATTGAGTTAAAATCAGGGCTCTTGCTGGGACACTCAAAACATTCACAGAGTTGTCCCTCAGTCACTCCTGTGTTGTCTTGGCTGTGTGCTTAGGGTCATTGCCTTGTTGGAAGGTGAACCTTCGGCCCAGTCTGAGGTCCAGCACAATATCTCTGT
Source organism: Rhinoderma darwinii (assembly GCF_050947455.1). NCBI lineage: Eukaryota > Metazoa > Chordata > Amphibia > Anura > Rhinodermatidae > Rhinoderma > Rhinoderma darwinii. The sequence continues at coordinate 88,781,700 of NC_134697.1, read as the reverse complement.
ACTTTGCTCCATTCATCTCTCTCTCAAACTTGACCAGTCTCCCTGTCCCAGCAGCTGAGCCCCACCCCCACAGAATGATGCTGCCCACCCCCCATGCCTCGCTGTTGGGATGGTATTGGGCAGGTGATGAGCAGTGTCTGGTTTCCTCTAGACATGACTCTTGTTTCTCTTAATCTGAAAGTCCCTTAGGTGCTTTTTTGCAAACTCCAGACGGGCTTTTATGTGTTTGTTTGTTTTTGAGGAGAGGCTTCTTTCCGGCCACTCTGCCATAAACCCCAGATTGTTGGAGTACTCCAGGGATGATTGGCCTTCTGGAAGTTTCTCCCATCTGCACACAATCTTTAGCTCAGCCAGAGTGATCAGTGGGTTCTTGGTCACCTCTCTTACCAAGGCCCCCCGATTACGTAGTTTGGTGAAGCGGCCAGCTTTATCAAGAGTCCTGGTTGTTCCAAGCTTCTTCCATTTAAGAATTTTGGAGGCTACTTTGCTCCTGGTAACTTTTTTTTTTTTCAGTGCACCAGAATTTTTTTTGTAACCCTCTACAGATCTGTGCCTCCACACAATCCTCTCTCTGAGCTCCACAGTAAGTTCTTTCCTCCTCATGGCTTTGTTTTTGCTCTGATATACATTGTCAGCTGTGAGACTTTATATAGAGAGGGGTGTGTCTTTCCAATCATGTCCAATCAAATTAATTTACCACAGTTCGTCTTCAATCAAGGTGTAGAAACATTTCAAAGATGATCTAGAGAAATGGGAGGCCCTCAACACTAAATTGCAAGTGTCCTAGCAAAGGGTCTGAATACTTATGTTATAGAATGATGGGGGAAAACTTTTTTGAAATTTTTTTTTTTCATTTTAGCACAACGCCTTAACATAACAAAATGTGGAAAAAGTGAAATTGTCTGAAGACTTACCAAATGCATTGTAGATTTTATTTTGCCTCAATCGTTACGACCCACAGAACAAAGTTATGATCTAAATGTCATTGGATTCCGTTTTGGGCTCCATGTTGTAAAAAGGATATAGGAGAACTGGAGAGGGCTCAAAGGCGGCGACTAGATTATTAAATGGGATGGGAGGTCCCTGACAATAAAAAGGCAAGAGAAATTGGCCTTGCTCAGCTTGGACAAAAAGATGCCCTCGAAGTGATCTTATTAACATGTATGTGTGGTCAATACAAAGAACTAGCACATGATTTGTTCTTTCTAAGGACTTTACAAAGGGCCAGGGGACATTCATTGCGCGCGAAAGACGTTTTAGACCTTAATATAGGAAAGGGTTCTTTACAGTTAGAGTAGTAAAACTATAGAGTGCCCTACCCCAAGAGGTAGTAATGGCAGATACTATGTCAGCATTTAAAAAAGTGATAGATGCTTATAAAAGGGAAAATGGCATTACGGGTTATAGATGTATAATTGATTGAGAAAGGTTGAACTTGGACCTGTGTATTTTTTTCAATCTAACTAAGAATTGCTGGGTTTTTTTCATCTCGCCTCTCAAAACATTTAACAAAAGGGATCAAAAGGTTATGTATCCCAAAATGGTACCAATGAAAGCTATAGCTCCTTATACAGCTAAAGTCAGGAAAGTCCTTCTACCACTTTGTTAATGAAAGAATAAAACGTTGTGGCTCTCAGGATATGACGACCCAAAAGCAAAAGTTTTTTTATTGTGCAAAAGTAGTAAAACTTAAAAAAAATTATGTTTTACTTTACGATCACTAATCCTATTGACCTGCAGAAACCCAGCAAATATAACACCAAAAAATGTGGATCATCCGCATAAAGGGCCAAATTATGCATCTTGCGACCAACCTTAATCGTCCGTATGTTAGGGTTATGCGTTAAGGCTGCAGCAAGGGACTCCGTAGTAAGTACGTAAAGCAGAGGAAAAACGGGACACGCTTGTCTGGCCCTGTTTCTAATGTGAAAAGTCAATTATCTTCTCCTTTTTCCAAGGATCTGAGCTGAGGGGTTAGTCTATAAAGCCATAATGTGCCCCACCAGGTCCCCCACACCAATATGGGACTGTGGATTGAAGGAAATCCCGGAGAACACAATCAAAATGCTATTTCAGTGTCAACTGGTAATAGGCACATGTGTGCCCCCTCAGCCCTAGCCCAGGAAATCATGAATAAGGTCTTAATCGTGTTGTCTATTATCTCCCTTCTTTGTAAAAAAGCCGACCTGGTCAGAGTGAATTATAGAAGGCAGGAAAGGTTGAAGCCAAGAAGCAATACGTTTGGCAAAGAGTTTGACATCTAAGCTAATCAAGAAAATAGGGTGGTAATTACCACAGTGGAAGAGATCCTTTCCAGGTTTAGGGATGACCGTGACATGACCGAGAAGTGGTTGTGGCGAGAGCTGGGAAAAAAAGGAATATAGAAAACCTACATCGAGGCAAACAGATGCCAGGAAATCAGAGTTTTATAGAAATAAAGAAGAGTAGCCGTTAGGCCTGGGACTTTTCCCATTTTTCAGATCTCCAATTATAGTCTGCAGGTCCTCGAGGGTGAAATTGGATACCAAATCCCCCATTTGTTCGTGAGATATAGACGGTAGCCTGTTTACCTCGAGAAACGCAGAGATCTTAGTGCGTAGTGCTGTAGGCGAAAAATCTCTATTCTTCCCCGGTATAGAGTAAAGAGCGGAATAAAAATCTAAATTTTCCAAGGGTATCCCTAGTAATGTGAAGTTAACCTTTGGTAGGGGAGTAAAGCTGCCAGATGGGGAGCACGGGACAATGATCTGCCACTCAAGTCAGATATTCTTATTCTACAATTCCAGGGTCCCTGGAAGGGGAAACCGGCGAGCAAGTCCTCATTGTCCAGATGGATCAAATCTGCCGTTTCTATTGCCTATTCTATTTAAGGTTTGGATTCTCCACTACAGATAAAAGCCTATTCTACAAGATCATCAGCAGTCCCCTGGGCAGAATTAGCAAAAACTTTCCTTGATCAGATCTGCCATGCAGCCTTTTGGTCATCTAAGACATTTACTCAACATTACATGCTCATTGTCTCCACGGCAGGTCCAGCCTTCGGCATAGGAGTTCTCAGTCAAGATGTTTTGTCTTCCCACCCATTAATAGCTCTTCAGCTACTTAGTTTCCATTCATGCTGCATGAGGACAAAGAGGAAGAGTTAACTTTTGTTTCAGTAATGCATCGTAGTGGTGCCGGGTACTCCTTATTACTTGATAATTGCTGATTATGGATTTTTCTGTCCTTGGTAGGAATGGGAATTTAACCCATTCGTGATGCCTTTATACTAGAGGAAAATACATTTTCAGGTATGCAAAATTGGAACTCATGTTCTTAATTTTGATCTAAACCCCCTTTTTTAATATAGGTTTAAGTACTTATGTGCCTTTCTGAGGCTTATATTAAAAAAAAAAAAAAAAAAAACAGCAGCAAAAAACTGTAATACCTATATAAAGGCTATCTAAGTTTTTGAAGGAATTTTTTTAAAAGGTTTTCATATTATTTTGAAACTGTATCTTGTGGTCAAAGCCGATTCAGTTAGGTTAGCAGGACTCTCTGCTTTGCTGACAGCAGGTCCTGCGTTTCTCTGACACGCAGGATCCAGGTATTATAGATACCGTTCATGAACTTAGATGTGATCGATAATATCTGGATCCTGTGTGTCAGATACACGCTGGACCAGTGTTCACCAAAGCCGTAATCTTGGTGTGACGGATTAGGCTTTAGAGAAACCTATAAGCACTCCAAGAATAAAAGGTCGTATAGATCCCCAAAAGGAATTATTTATTTCTTATTCATTCCACAGGGTTCAGTATGTACAGAACAAAAAGAGGTATAAATGCAAGTGATCAGTATTAGACGTTTCGGCCCAACCTAGGCCTTTCTCACATTCGCTGCAAACAGAAAAACAAAAATACACAATAACATAACTATTCTTTTTTAAATGGAAAAAAATAAATGATGGTACATCTACAAATTCAAGTTTTCAAATACAAAGAAATGCAAATAAACCCATATACAAAGATAATTGTATGGTATACATGGTATCTTGTATAAACAGTAAGGTATAGACCATATAATCTGACTATTCCAATGAAAATCCAGTATGTTATAGAGTCATCTCCTAAAATGAAATAAAATATAGTATATGAAGATACGTAAAGGGAATGAAATCTCCGAAATATATAAACACTGTTTCTCTAGACAATAATGCATAGATATAGATAAGATATATAGTAGGAGAGGTATTATAAAAATACCTCTCTGGACCATACCATAAAATACCGGTGTAGAAGTCGGTGGTGAGTAATAATATATATAGATAAAGAGCAAGGGAAGAGGAGGAACGATAAGGAAAGGAACGATAGGTAAAATATAATTGAATAAAATATAATTGAATAAAATGTTGTCCACATAAAGGAATAGAGTAGCATCATACCTGCATAAACTCGAGAAGGATGTGTGGAATATTAATGGCATCTGCCAGACGCTCACAAGTGTGGGAGATCTCCCACGAGCGTCTGTCATTTAAAGCGCTCATTGCAAAACCGGAAGTCCGGTGTGTGGCACGCAAACAAGTGTGGGTGCATGCGCAGTGGGGGAATGACATCCCCTAATGAAACTCAAGCTGTCCTGGTTGTTATGACGCCCAGTGAAGCCGGCATATGATGTAGTGTGAAGTCAAGACGGCCCGGATAAATGCTTTGAGACGGCTATGACCCGATATAGTTGTCATACTAATGAATGTAAGTATGTCTGAGGCATATCAAAGTTACTGAATAATATGGAATATAAACGAAGTTTGCTGAAGACAAAATTGGCGTAATGTAACAAAAAACTGTATATATCAGAAAATTAAATTGAAAATATAAAGAAATATATAAAAAAACGTATGAAAAATATCTATGCTATGTATTATGAGTTAAGTAATGAAACGAAATATTTATAAAGCATTTAAAAAGGCATATATGTATCCTGTTGCAAACGAGAGCAATAAAATATAAAGAAACATTTAGAGTAGATAATGTCAGTAGACAGGTAAAGCTAAATTAGAAGAAACGGAGAAAAAATAAATAAACAAATATAAAATAAAAAGACAAAGTGGGTGAAACCGGTTTTATGGTACCTGTACCTGGTCGTCAGCTCATTCTAGCGTGCCTGAGATAGAAACAAACATGGTATTAATGACATGGATCGCTGCGGTCGACAACAAACCTAGAAATGGTATCAACATAATAAATCGAATTCCCTGTTCAAGCCCTTAGGTGTCAAAGTATCCAGTGTATGATTCCAATAGGACTCCCGTTGTTTTAGTAAGTGTATGTGGTTTCCACCCCTCCTAGGTCATAGGACCTGTTCAATGATTTGAAATCTCAGCTGAGAAATATTGTGGTTGAGCTTGATAAAAAGATCAGGGAGTGGTAGCCACATTTTCTTGCATCTTATTGTGGATTTGTGGCTCGAAATCCTATCTCTAATATGTTGGGTTGTTTCGCCCACATAAGTCAAGCCACAAGGGCATTTGATTAAATATACAACGAAGTTCGAGTCACATGTGAAAAAACCTTTAGCTGGGAAGATTTTGTTGATATGGGGATGTTGAATGGTGTCACCTTTAATAATGTTGGAACAGCACGAACAGTGCAGGCATGGAAAAGTGCCATTACGTTTAGTCTGTAAGAAAGTTTGACGCGGTATCTTAGAAAAGCTGCCAATATCAGCTCTAATAACACGGTCGCGAACATTGGGGGGCCTCTTTGAGCACATCATCACCGGATTCCTGAATTCTTCGATCCCAGGGTAGGCGGTATGTAATACCGACCAATGTCTACGTACGCTTTGTAATAATTTCGGTATTAAGGGATGGTACGTTAGTATCAGTGGTAGCCTAGCCTGTTTTGGTTCTCTAATTTTAATTTCCGAATTTACCCCTGTAAATCTATCGATAGATTTACAGGGGTAAATTCAGAAATTAAAATTAGAGAACCAAAACAGGCTAGGCTACCACTGATACTAACGTACCATCCATTAATACCGAAATTCTTACAAAGCGTCAAACTTTCTTACAGACTAAACGTAATGGCACTTTTCCATGCCAACAAAATCTTCCCAGCTAAAGGTTTTTTCACATGTGACTCGAACTTCGTTGTATATTTAATCAAATGCCCTTGTGGCTTGACTTATGTGGGCGAAACAACCCAACATATTAGAGATAGGATTTCGAGCCACAAATCCACAATAAGATGCAAGAAAATGTGGCTACCACTCCCTGATCATTTTATCAAGCTCAACCACAATATTTCTCAGCTGAGATTTCAAATCATTGAACAGGTCCTACGACCTAGGAGGGGTGGAAACCACATACACTTACTAAAACAACGGGAGTCCTATTGGATTCATACACTGGATACTTTGACACCTAAGGGCTTGAACAGGGAATTCGATTTATTATGTTGATACCATTTCTAGGTTTGTTGTCGACCGCAGCGATCCATGTCATTAATACCATATGTTTGTTTCTTTCTCAGGCACGCTAGAATGAGCTGACGACCAGGTACAGGTACCATAAAACCGGTTTCACCCACTTTGTCTTTTTATTTTATATTTGTTTATTTATTTTTTCTCCGTTTCTTCTAATTTAGCTTTACCGGTCTACTGACATTATCTACTCTAAATGTTTCTTTATATTTTATTGCTCTCGTTTGCAACAGGATACATATATGCCTTTTTAAATGCTTTATAAATATTTCGTTTCATTACTTAACTCATAATACATAGCATAGATATTTTTCATACGTTTTTTTATATATTTCTTTATATTTTCAATTTAATTTTCTGATATATACAGTTTTTTGTTACATTACGCCAATTTCGTCTTCAGCAAACTTCGTTTATATTCCATATTATTCAGTAACTTTGATATGCCTCAGACATACTTACATTCATTAGTATGACAACTATATCGGGTCATAGCCGTCTCAAAGCATTTATCCGGGCCGTCTTGACTTCACACTACATCATATGCCGGCTTCACTGGGCGTCATAACAACCAGGACAGCTTGCGTTTCATTAGGGGATGTCATTCCCCCACTGCGCATGCACCCACACTTGTTTGCGTGCCACACACCGGACTTCCGGTTTTGCAATGAGCGCTTTAAATGACAGACGCTCGTGGGAGATCTCCCACACTTGTGAGCGTCTGGCAGACGCCATTAATATTCCACACATCCTTCTCGAGTTTATGCAGGTATGATGCTACTCTATTCCTTTATGTGGACAACATTTTATTCAATTATATTTTATTCAATTATATTTTACCTATCGTTCCTTTCCTTATCGTTCCTCCTCTTCCCTTGCTCTTTATCTATATATATTATTACTCACCACCGACTTCTACACCGGTATTTTATGGTATGGTCCAGAGAGGTATTTTTATAATACTTCTCCTACTATATATCTTATCTATATCTATGCATTATTGTCTAGAGAAACAGTGTTTATATATTTCGGAGATTTCATTCCCTTTACGTATCTTCATATACTATATTTTATTTCATTTTAGGAGATGACTCTATAACATACTGGATTTTCATTGGAATAGTCAGATTATATGGTCTATACCTTACTGTTTATACAAGATACCATGTATACCATACAATTATCTTTGTATATGCGTTTATTTGCATTTCTTTGTATTTGAAAACTTGAATTTGTAGATGTACCATCATTTATTTTTTTCCATTTCAAAAAGAATAGTTATGTTATTGTGTATTTTTGTTTTTCTGTTTGCAGCGAATGTGAGAAAGGCCTAGGTTGGGCCGAAACGTCTAATACTGATCGCTTGCATTTATACCTCTTTTTGTTCTGTACATACTGAACCCTGTGGAATGAATAAGAAATAAATAATTCCTTTTGGGGATCTATACGACCTTTTATTCTTGGAGTGCTTATAGGTTTCTCTATCTCTATTAGTGGGGTGCAACCCGAACCTAAAATAGCACCAACGATTAAGGAGTGCATCCTTACTATATTTTTTTGATACGGATTAGGCTTTGACCGCAAGATAGAGCTTTTATCTCAAAAAGTAAAACTTTTTTTTTTTATATAAACCAATTCCAACGTTTTTCAAAATGAAATAAAACATTGATTTATTAATAAAATTGCCTTCAAAAGTGACCATAGCCTTTAATATATTGAACACATTTGAATAATATGTATAAATTCTTTGTTTTGCAGGTAATTTGCAGTGTTCCTGTCTGAGTGTGTCAATGGCAGACTGATAGTTTACGTGATGGCAAAGATTGTTGTTTCTATTGCTCCCTATTACCAGGATAGTGTGCCCGTTTTGTGCCACACACTGTTCTCCATTACCTGTTGCTGTTTCTGAGTCCTTTCACGGGGCCGATTACTTTATTTACCAGGGCGACCGAATCCTGTGTGCTTTTCGGCGCAGGCGCAGTAGAATTTGGATGCGGCCGTCCTTCTGTTCAGTAGCCATGGGTGGGGTTCCAAGTATTTAAGCCCTGCTTTTTCCTCCTTGGGGTGCTTTTTCTAGTTTACTGTGTTATGCTAGCAAGTGCTTTCCTAATTGGACTCTACTGACTTTTTCTTGTGACCATTTATCATGACTGCAATGTAAGTGCTTTTGACTGGGAAATCAAGTTTATTTTTGTGCATGTATTGAATAAGCATTTTTTTGTTTCGATATCTAAGATATATACTGCTCCTAAGAGCTCTGGGAAGAGGCGCCATCTGGCTGGCAAGGAGTGTGACATAATAAGAAGCATCATATCCGAGAACTGTATGCCTCATGACCACTTTGATAATCCTCTCTCCACTCAAGACTTGGTAATTTGGCTAAAAGATCCACCATCCGGTAGAAGGAGGAGTTTAAATAATCTTTGGATCAGCTATCCTACAGGGTTTCTACCTGCAGACAACGATCTGCAGAGGGATTTGAGAGTGGGGGATTAGATTCCTTTGCTTCTGAAGAACAATCTAAAAAAACTAATATGTTTGATATGAAGACGATGTCCAGACTCATTTGGGCAATCCGGTCAGAGTACCAGGACACCACCCAGGGAGTCCACCTTCCTGGACTCTGTGAAAAGAGTTCAACTCCGGACATTCTTCTGCAAAATGTTCGGACTCATGAGCTCCTCTATAGAAGCAGTACCTTCAGCCAAAAATCATTTAAGACCTCTTCTATTAGATTTCCTTTCAAAATGGAACAAGACTTAGGAGGGTTTTTTTGAAATGGTAGAAGTATCCACTGAATAGGATGTCTTTTTTTCCCTTATTCAGTGTCAAATTATCAATACAGATGCTTCCCAGCTAGATTGGGAAGCTCATGTAGATATCCTTTTGGTTCAGGCCTTTTGGTCTCCTGCAGAGATTAGCATACCCACCAATTTCAGAGAGCTGAGAGCCGTTCACTTAGTTTTTCTACCTCTAATAGAGGGTTGCACCATATAGCTCAGGACAGACAACACTACAGTGACTGCATATGTGAACCGTCAAGGAGGAACCAGATCCACATCACTAATAAAGAAGGCAGCTCACATTCTTCAACTTGCATAGTATCATTTTTTTAATATTGCAGCCGTTTACATTCCAGGGGCACTCAATACACTGGCAAACAAGTTAAGCAGATGAGAGCGCCAGTAGAATTGCCTCTGAACCTGTATGTATTCTTTTGGGGGTACCAGAAGTGGACTTAATGGTAACAAAGTGGAATGCCAAATTTCCAATATTGTAACGTCTGTGGTCGCTGACCACAAACTCCTTCCATCCAGTCGACGCCTTTCTCTCCAGAGATGTCTGCACATACGGCCATCCTGTTCCACAGTGACCACCAGGGTGCGCTCACGAGCTCAGTCCAGACTTAAGAAGCCAAAGCGCACGCAGGTGGGAGATGGAGCTGATTGCTCCCAGAGCACCCTGGGCTTTAAGAACGGCCCAGCCCCTTCCTCCCATGCCTGAGCGTTGTTTGTCATATCCTAGTTTGTCTATGCAAATGGTCTCCGTGTTTTCCAGTTCCCAGTGTTACCCGTACCTGTATCCTGTGCAATCCTGGTCAAGTGCCGTGCTGTATTCCATGCCTGTCCTGCTAGACCACGCCTGACGTCTGCCTGCTGCCTAGTCGCAGCCGAGCCTGTCGTGATACTGTCTGAGCTGTCACAGGTGCCCTATACAAACTATAGACTGTGACCTGCGCCGTTGGCCAGCTGCCATACCGTCAAGGCGGTACGGACCAGTGGGTCCACGAACCCTACGTGACAAATATTTTTGCTCCCTTTACAAGGAGGACGATCCGATGATAGTGGACGCCTTGACGACTGCGTGGAAGTTTAATCTAGAATACTTATTTCCTCTGATTTCAAAGATCCAGAAGGTCCTATGTAAGAGGACTAGTTATCGGTAATAATAACACTTTACTGGCTCAGCACAGTCTGGTTCTCCCAACTGATACAATTGAGTCGGGGGCCATTACCTGGTTCTTCCCAAGAGACAGGGTTTGGTGTCTCAGGGCAACCAACTCTGTTCCAACCTCCAGAGACTCAGAATAACAGCCTGGAGGTTGATGGGGACCTTTTGATAAGACAGAGCGTTATCAGCCAAAATAATTAACACATTAAGCCATTCTAGAGGTTCAGTAACTAACAAAACATATGCCTAGATAAAAAAAATAATAATTCTAGACTGGGCTGCTTCTAGAGAGATTTCAACAAATCCTCCTACCTCGGAGAATGCGCTATAGTTCCTACAAGCAGAGTTTGAGAAGGGACTTTGTCCTTCTCCCCCAAGGCTGGGTTCACACGACCTATTTTCAGACGTAAACGAGGCGTATTATGCCTCGTTTTACATCTGAAAATAGGGCTACAATACGTCGGCAAACATCTGCCCATTCATTTGAATGGGTTTGCCGACGTACTGTGCAGACAACCTGTCATTTACGCGTCGTTGTTTGACAGCTGTCAAACGACGACGCGTAAAAATACAGCCTCGTCAAAAGAAGTGCAGGACACTTCTTTCAGACGTAATTTGAGCCGTTCTTCATTGAACTCAATGAAGCAGAGCTCAAAATTTACGGCTGTCAGAAAAGCCTCACAAAATGCGAGGAGCATTTACGCCTGAAACGAGGCAGCTGTTTTCTCCTGAAAAAGCCTGCTACCGTGTGCAAATACCCTTAGAGTTCGCCCATCCGCTTTATCTGCGTCATTTGCATTAAGGCTTAAGGCCTAATTCACACGAGCGTTGCGCATTCCGGACGTGGAAAAACTCGCATCCCCCATAGATGAGAGTCTATGGAGGGATGCGTGAAAAGATAGGACATGTCCTATTTTCCCACAGCCCCTTCACACGGTCCGTTAAAACAACGGCTGTGTGAACAGCCACATTCAATTACATACGGCTGTCCCACGGACGTTTAACACGCTCGTGTGAATTAGGCCTTAGTGAAGTGTTATTTAACAAAAATTTCCAAGATGAGACCAAAGGTTTCAGAACCTGTAGCTCCATGGACCTAGCTCTGGTTCTCTAAATTCTGTGTGGGCCACCATTTGAACCCTTAGAACATGATTCTTTTGAACATTTATACTTTTAAAGTCTCTTTTGCATTAACAATGACATCGGTCAAGCCTTGGGTTCAATGAAACCTTGCTTATCCTTTATTCCTGACCAAGGTTAGTCTTAGATTTCTTCCCACCTTTAGACCCAAAGTACCTTCTGTTCCAAATATCAACGTGCTCATTCAACTTCTGGTTCTCTGCTCTGATACCGCTTCAGATTAAACTTTTTCTTGGGATCTTTTAAATCAGTCACGCTGCCTTCAGATTAGATATTAGGTAGGTCATAAATAAAAAATACCCAATGGGAGTTGGAGCTTTGGGATCCTTATATAGACTCAGTCTCCATGAAAAATCCACCTGTCCTATCAGTCGGCCAGGGGAAAAATTCTGTTGTGCTCCCGCCGGGACTAAGGGAAAACAGATTTACTTCGAAATCTAAAGCATGTTCCTGATGAAGTCATTTCTGATTTACATGGTCTGTGAGTGTTGCTGCTTTTCCCAGTTTTTACATCTAGCTTAAAGTCACGTGGAAAAAAAAAATACACCCCCGTATAAATCTTTTTATTTTTTAATATATGTGGGTAATTCAATATTTTAGGTCTTTAATTAGGGAAGGATACGTATCTGTATTTTTTTTTTAAAGTTAATTAGTACATTACATTAGTTTGGATATACAGTTTTCACGCATCTGTATAGGATCTGGTAAACTGACTAAACTTCCAGATCTTAAAGGTGTTCTCCGGGAATGGGACCTTTTACTCATACAGATGACCTATCCACAGGATAGGTTATCAGTACATGATCGGTGGAGGTCTGACACCCGGACCCCGCACCGATCAGCAGCTCCAGACGCTGGATGTCCATGTCGGAAGCAGATGGCTCCAGTCACTGTATAGTGGCCGAACTGCAGCCTATTTCAAGTAAATAGGAGCAGAGTTGCAGTAATGCAGCATAGCTGCTATGCAGTGTACGGAGCCATCTGCTTCCGGCAGCGAACACTGCATAACCACCAAACGGAACAGCTGAACGGTGCAGGGTCCGAATGTTGGACCCTCACCGATCATGTACTGATGAACTATCCTGTGGATAGGTCATCAGTATGAAAAAACGTCCTGTGTCGGACCTTTTTTTAATCTTTTCAAATATTGTACTTCACATGGAAACCTCCTGCCTTGCTTGTATCAACTACCGATGCCCAGGGAGTGACAATCATAGTTTGGCGTTTTTGACGGCCTGCGTGTTGTGTGTGCTTTCTTTGCCACCTATTTCTCTTGCATTTACTCTAAGTGCAGTAACATTTTATTTAAATGTACAAATTTAAACTACGTCTAGCATTCCTCAAGGTGTGCTGTATTTCCTGTTGTTTGTTTGGGTCTAAGATAAGTAGACCCCCATCAAGCTAATATTATTGTAATGGGTTTTCAGCCACAGTGGATTTAATGCAAGTATTATTTTGGCAATCAAAAGGTAAATGCACTAACACTAAACTGGAGCAAAAGAAAACATGGATGTTTTTGAAAATTTGATATGTGTGCAAAAGTGGTTAACCAAAAAAATCTGTTTTCCCGTTAGTGTTCCACACTTATTTTTTTATATTGGCAGCAAAGTGTGGTAACACTGCATGTGGCTGGCGGTTGACTGGCACACTACTAGTAATTGTGAAAATACCCATTAAACCGGAGATAAAACATTTGTTGCATGGTGTACATCAAAATGGCTCCAGTATCGTGTGTTGTTTCTTATGTTTAATAAGGTCTCATTTCAGAATAAAACATTTCCCGCGTTCTGTACATTAAACTGATTCTCTTGTGTGTATTAATTGATGTTTGACAAGATAAGCTTTCTGGGTAAAACGTTTCTCACATTCTGGACATGAAAATGGCTTATCCCCGGTGTGATTTTTCTGATGTTCAACAAGATTTGATTTTCTAGTGAAACATTTCCCACACTCGGAACATGAATATGGCTTCTCTCCTGTGTGAGTTTTTCGATGGTCAGCAAGACTTGATTTATAGGTAAACGTTTTTCCACACTCCAAACATAAAAATGGTCTCTCGCCTGTGTGAATTCTCTGATGGTCACCAAGACTTGATTTTTGAGTAAAACATTTCCCACATTCGGAACATGAAAATGGCTTTTCCCCTCTGTGATTTTTTAGATGTTGAACAAGATGTGATTTCTGGATAAAACATTTTCCACATTCTGAACATAAAAATGGTCTCTCATTTTTGTGAATTCTCTTATGTCTACAAAGACTGCATTTAGTCTTAAAATTCTTCCCACATTCAGAACATGGAAATATTTTACCCACTCCATAACCTGGATCTTGTTGATCATTCAGTGATTGATCAGATGAAGGTTCCTTGTGGTTAGTTTGATCAGTAGAGAAATCACTGTTGTGAAGGACCGAGGTTAACGTTGTGGGAATAGAATGTTCTCCCGAATTATCTTGTTCGATATCATTATATTCTACTTTATAATCTGGATATAAAAGGATATGTCCCTCCAAGTTTTTGGTAAAGTCACCTGTTGGAAAAAAGAAACAAATATTATCCTTTCCTTCTATTAAAAAAACTCAATAAATATGCCTTAGGCTTCATTTACATCTGCGTTGGGACTCCGTTCATGGGTTCCGTCTGAGTTTACAGTCGGGAACCCACGAACTTAAATAAATGGAAGCCATAGGTTCCCGTTTGTATCACCATTGATTTCAATGGTGATGGATCCGGTGAAAATGGTTTCCGTTTGGTCCCCGTTGTGTAAGGGTTCCGTCAATTTGACGGAATGAATAGCGCAGTTGACTACGGTATTGATTCCATATCTGTGGTTTCAGTTTGGATTCAGTTCATGTGCTCCCTGATGGAAAACTCAGATGGAACGCATGAACGGAGTCGCGACGCAGATGTGAATGAAGCCTTATAAAACTGAGTGCGGTAGCAGACTATTTGGCAGGGTGACAGTTATTTAAACTATTTATTCTGTTCAGCCATAACATTAAAACCCCTGACAGGTGAAGTAAATAACATTGATTATCTCCTAACAATGGCACTTGTAAACGGGAATATATTAGGCAGCAAGCGATGTTGATGTGTTGGAAGCAGGAATAATGGGCAAGCGTAAGAATCTGAGTGACTTGGACAAAGGCCAAAATGGTTATGGCTAGGTGACTGGGTCAGAGAATCTCCAAAACAGTCTTGTGGGATGTTCCCAGTATGCAGTGGTTAGTACCTATCAAATGTGGTCCAAGAAAGGGCAGCCGCTGAACCGGTGACAGGGCCATGGGTTCCCAAAGCTCATTGTGGGAGCGAGAACTAGCCCGTCTGGTTCCACAGAAAAGCTACTGTAGCACAAATTGCTGAAAAAGTTAATGCTGGCTAGAATAGAAAGTGCACAGTGCATCAGAGACCGGCCTCAGCGATGATCACTCTTTACTACCGAAAGCATCTACAATGGGCATATTACCTGGTCTGATAAATCCCATTTTCTTTTACATCACGTGTACAGCTGGGTATATGTCTTTTTTACTATTTGGGGATGAGATGGCATCAGAATGCACTATGGAAAAAAGGAAAGCCGTCCGGGACCGTGTGATGCTTTGGGCAATGTTCTGCAGGGAAAAATTGGGTCCTGGCATTCATGTGGAAGTGACTCGTACCACCAATCTAAACATTATTGAGGACCAAGTACACCACTTTATCGTAGCAGTATTCCCTAATGGCAGTGGGCCCTTTCAGAAGGATAATGCTCCCTGCCACACTGCAAAAATTGGGGATAGTTTGAGGAACATGAAAAAGAGTTCAAGCCTCCAATCACCTCCAAATTTCCCAGATCTAACTCTAATCGAGCATCTGTGGGGTGTTCGAAAAAATAGTCCACATGGGGATCCACTTCTCAACTTGCAGGATTTAAGGAATCTACTTTTAACGTCTTGGTGACCGATTCCACAGGACACTTTCACAGCTATTGTGGAGCCCATGCCTTGACGGGTCAGAGTTGTTTTGGAAGCATAAGGAAACCTATACAATATTAGGCAGTTGGTTTTAATGTTCTGGCTGAATGGTGCATAACACAGTAGCTGTGGGAGCTGCAGCAGTTTTGAGTGTGAGTGGTAAAGATGTTAGTGGCGATGGAAAAAGTAGTGAAATATCTATTACCTACGTACAGCTGAAATGCATTAACTGTTCAGAACTCGTTATTACTCCGGTATTCGAGAATGCTGAAAGCAAATAAATAAAAGCTAAATTGGGTTACACTGCCGCTGTCCTTGATAGGTAGGGTTAATATTTCCAAAATGGAGTTCCTGCCTGATTTTTCCTCTTCTCTGTTATGCTCACTGATGATGTCACTACCTTTCTTTACATAACCTGGACTTAAGAGCATTTCACGCATGGGGTTCTGTTTAGCCTTTATACCCTGCATCCAGGTAAGGATAACAGAGGCATGGCGGCTACCATTATGTATTTGTATTCTTTAGCTGCGAAGTTCATATACACTCGGTGTTAAGTTACATTGTATTCTACAGCAACTATAAATGGATGATTGGCCACTTATTTTTTTTAAGTGACAGGGTTGTCTTGGTAAGAAATCTGTTGAATCAATCAGTGTGCTGGACTGACGGCGTGGCTGACAGCAGCTCCTGTGTGCCTCTGACAGTTTCTGACCCTAATCCCAATAGAATCGAAATTAATCAGATTTAATACTGTTAAACAAAATTAGCACCTTCGGATAACTAAGTTCAGCAGCCATTATTTAGTCATTGATGTTTTTGAATACACATTTTATGACCACTATCAGTTTGCTAAGGGATCAGGTTACAGCTGGCCACAGTAGTCTATGGGGAGGAGGGAGCAAAGTGAGATGCAAAGACACACACTGCTGCAGATTCTAGCAAGTGTTTTTTTTCACCCCAGTTCTGGATTCACAGCTACACTGCTCATTACTGTTGTATGATGTCCTCCATGTTGCTGCTTTTTATTAGGATATGCTACAAAGAGATTAGGGAGCAGGATTTTCTTTCCTCTAAGTGTGTTTTGTATGGAAGACCGTTAGTTAGATTCCATTCGCTAGCTCAGATATGGAGCATGCAGAGGATGAACTTCTAAGAAATGACATATACTAGTTAACTCTAGAAATAGCGTTAGTCCTCATGTACGCACATATCACAGCTTATTCTAATAAGTCACATGACCGGGTAGGAGATAAAAAGTAAATTCGCTAAAAGCTGAACGAGCAGAGAAAAAAATAGGTCTATGTGGTTAAAAAAAGCGCTCTATAACAAAGTTTCTATTTTAGTTACTATACCAGTAATGTAAAGATGTACTGTATTCACATGCACTGCCGGTGTGTCACAAAGCAATTTTTTCTATTTTTATTTTGCAGATGAAATACATTACAAAAACACCTGTAGAGACTGCACGTCCAAAAGTTGCATCAGAAAACCACCGTAACTTGTAGCGAAAGCGCATGTGGATTTGCTAGATGGCTAATGACTGAGTGACACCCCATCAGTACATGTGAATATGCCCGGACACCTAAGGTAAGGCATTTGTGGCAAGGTGAACAGTAACCAGGGCTGTTGTGTTTCTGAGAGACATATTTCTCACATTCTGAACACGAAAACGGATTCTCTCCTCTTGGAATTACATTATCCGATGGTTCACGATAGAACATATCTGGGTAAGTTTCTTACATTCTGGAAACGAAAACGGCTTCTCCTCCGTGTGATTTTTCTGATGTTCAACAAGATTTGTTTTCCTGGTAAAAGATTTCCCACATTCTGTACATGAATGTGGCTTCTCTCCTGTGTGAGTTCTTCGATGTTCAACAAGACTTGATTTATAGGTAAAACATCTCCCACATTCTGAACATGTAAATGGTTTCTCTCCTGTGTGAATTCTCTGATGGTCACCAAGACTTGATTTTTGAGTGAAACATTTCCCACATTCTGTGCATGAAAACGGCTTCTCTCCTCTGTGATTTTTTAGATGTTGGACAAGATGTGATTTCTGGATAAAACATTTCCCACATTCTGAACATAAAAATGGCCTCTCGCTTCCGTGTGTTCTCTTATGTCTCGAAAGACTACATTTAGTCTTAAAATTCTTCCCGCATTCCGAACATGTAAATATTTGACCTTCCACATAATCTGGATCTTGTTGATCATTCAGTGATTGATCAGATGAAGGTTCCTTGTGATTAATTGATGAATCGCTGTTACGAAGTACCGAGGTTAACGTTGTGGTAATGGAATTTTCTCCAGAATTATCTTGTGTGATATCATTATATTCTACTTTATAATCTGGAGATAAAAGTAAACGTCCCTCCAAGTTTTTTGCAAAGTCATCTGTTGGAAAGAGAAACACATTTTTATGATTTTCATCTTTTTGCAAAGGTAACAGTAAAGTAATTTATAACATAGTAGCGGTCAGTGGTAAAGGTGGCAATCACAGTGGCTTTGTGGTGTGGTGAGGCAAGAAGTAGTGAACTACTTATTTGCATTTAAATGTGGCCGAATTCATTATTCATTCAGAATGTATTACTACTCGGCTGGAAGCTACTGAAATTAAATGAGGAAAAAAAAAAAGGTCCCTAGTGGTCAGCTTAAATTTTTTTTTTTCTTCTAATATGACGACTTTTGATGCTGCTGTATTTTTTTTCATACCTGGAGTCCGCTACAAGTGCGGCAGTCGTTTATCACCTTGTCTCGCCGCCACCAGTCTCTTTCCATAGTAAAGCGCATGAGCTCTGCTACAACTTACTGGGACAGGCCTATGTCAGCTTGTCAGTCCTCAGACTATGGCGCGCATATAAACCTGCTCAGACCGGTAACACCGTGCCTAAGCAACCAGGTTCTTTTGTTCACCTTTATTGGTGAAGATGTTTTCTTGCCATTTTGGATTTGACCCGGTCTGAATTCCGACTCGGTCTTTGAAGCTTTTTACTACCTCCTTAGTCCTAAAGTGCAGATGTTTTTAAAGATCTAACTGCTGAAGACCTGGCCACCTATTTTAATCCCATACGGACATTTGTTGTAACTAGAAGTCATAGTCGGCAAGGGGCGCAATTTGTCAGACAGTTAGAACAAGCTTATGTCGCGGGCTCAGTAGCGGTGTATTACAGCTGACACAATGCTGTGGTGGTCAATAATGACCACAGCATCTTACTGGTTTGTAGCCAATCAGCACCATCACAATGCGATCGTGGAGGTGACGGTGGTTGCTAAGGCAACAGGATGCTTAACAATGGCCTCCAGGAACAGAGATCCAACACATCGAGCAACACTGTCCCATTGAGTTACAGTAGTGAGTTTTACAAGCAGCTTTATAAAACTGGGGGAAAAAAAAAAGGGAAGAAGAAGAGGAAGAGGGATAGCCTGTGAGTCCAAGGGTTGCTCTTCGTATTGCATACGAAATGGTTTAGATAGAGGGGGGGGGGGGGGGGGTACCCTGTACTTCACATGCCATGCAATTTATTTAAAACGATCTTTGACTTTTAGGCTGGGTTCACACAAGCATGTTCGGTCCATAAAAGACTGAATGTATTTCGGCCGCAAGTCCCGGACCAAACACACTGCAGGTAGCCGGGCTCCTAGCATCATAGTTATGTACGACGCTAGGAGTCCCTGCCTCTCCGTGGAACTACTGTCCCGTACTGAAAACATGATTACAGTACAGGACAGTTGTCCTGCAGCGAGGCAGGGACTCCTAGCGTTGTACATAAATATGATGCTAGGAGCCCGGCTCCCTGCACTGTGTTCGGTCCGGGACTTGCGGCCGAAATACGTTCCGTCCTTTACGGACGTAACATGGTCGTGTGAATCCAGCATTATTCTGAATGTGGGCAGGCAAAAGGTCTATAAAACTCTCCCATAGCTGAAACTTTTTTTGACCCCAAGTTCTTTTTGAATGGTCACGTTAACCAGTCCATCTTAAATAAAAACGTGAGCTAGTCGAAAAACAATCACTGTGGCATTGCCTGTGGGTCTATTGGAGAATGTCCTTTCATGCTGCCGCAAAAATTATGTGAAGCCACTTCCTGGTCCCCGGGTCACAATAGTATAGTTTAGTATCTACCCAGTCAATCAAACCCTAAATTGTATTAAAAAGGTACGAAGTTACTACTTCCTAAACTTTCCCACTAGGCCTGATGTTCTTGGAGTCCTCTCTCCTTGCACGTTTCTTTTCCCTCCTTTTCTATCCCCTCCTTCTCTACCCCCTCCCCCTTGACGTTGGTGCAAGTGGTGTGAACATACGCCAGGATGCTCATACTTCCTTTTTGTTCTGTTTGTATGATATGTTGTTTAATATTGAGAACGCATTGTACATACAAGTCCTTTTCTTGTGAATTTTAACAATTACTCGTATTGTATGTACTGTGGTGCTTCTGCATATAGTAATACGCATTTTGCCTCTCTGTAAAAACTCAATAAATTATTATTATTATTTTTTTTTTTAAATAAAAAGGTACGAAGTTGGTTAGGAGCGTTTGGGTAAAAGTCACGAACCTTGCACCAGAAAGGCTGAACCATAGACAATCACCAATATCTGCTCATGGGGATCCGCAGTGGAGACAGGAGTGTGAGAGGTATATACCCATCAGAAATCCTCTACTAGGTGAGATGTTGGATCCGTGGTGGATTTGTAGCTCCGTTTCTATGTATATGGCTGTTTATTTTAGAGAGTATTCCATTATTGAGAGATCTGGAATGTTTAACCCAGAAAAGGTAGAGAGCTATGCCACCAACCCAGTGAAACACGAACGATAATCTAATGTGGAGTGTAAAAAATTGAAATAAGGCAGCGATTTGGAGCTCGTAGGAGGAGGCAGCATTATTAATTCCTTATATGCTAGGTTATACAATCTAGTAAGGTAAGGGACAATTTTTAAGGAAAGGAGCTGGTAATATTCATTGAACCCACCCGGGCCCGGGGTCTTATCATTTGGAGAGGACTTTAAAGCTTGTCTAACCTCCTTCTCCATGTCATGTCTTGCTTCAAGATCTCCCGCTGAATGTCCGTTCGGCCAGGCCGAGGGAGCGATTCCAAGAAAAAATTAACGGTCGTCATATCCAGTGGCGTAGCTATAGAGGTCGTGACAGCCTTTGGGGGCCCCCGTTGCCATACAGCGCTGACTGCGCTGGTCCCGCTTCCAACTGAATCTGCGCCCGCAGGACGCACAGTTAGTTTCAATGCTGGAGCCTTGCTCCAGCATTCACTGTGCCGCGAGCAGCTCGATGTAGTGACGTCAATGCGCCGAGTCACTCACAGCACAGTGTTGGAGAAGGATCTCCTTCACCTGTCGTGGGAACGGGGATAGCCAAGTAGTTATGTTATTATTTTCTATTAGGTAAATACATTTGGGGGCATTATACTGGGTATGGGAGGGGGGGGGCTCATTTGGTAGCTGCTGAGAGGGCATTATAATGGGTATGGGACAGCTATGGGGGCATTATACTGTATGGGACAGCTAAAGGGGGCATTATACTATATGGGGCAGCTATGGCGGGCATTATACTACAAGTGGCAGCTATGGCGGCCATTATACTGTATGGGGACATTATACTGGATGGGGCAGCTATGGGTGGCAATATACTGTGGAGGCAGCTATAGGGGCATTATACTGTGGGGCAGCTATGGGGGGAATTATACTGTGTGGGCATTCATGGGGTCTGTTGGGCAAGGCAGCTGGGCATAGGCGTGCGCAGGGGTTTGGTGGTGTTGGAGGGGTAGGGGGCCCAAGCTGAATTCTTGCATCAGGGCCCATGAGCCTTTGGCTACGCCCTGGACATATCCGTTGGTGGGGCAGTAAATATTGACTCATAGTATTTAGTTATATCCCTCTTGTTCAGGAGTACAGTGTTGTCAGGGTCCTATATCTTTAATATGCTATGTTGTGGTTTGATGGGTAAGTCGAGCAAGCAAGGAACCCACCTTGTTCTCCCAACGATAGTATCTGTTCTGTGTGACTGTATAATGTGCCTGAACCTGTAGGAATTTATTAGGGCGCACGCATCCTCATATTGACATTTTCTTCCCTCTTATGGACTATTGAAGGGTTTCCTGGGCAGTTTGAAGGTCACTATGAAGAGTTTGGAAATATGTCGTATTGCGTTTTTTTGCGAGGAGCAAAATTATATTGTGTACAATTTTAGGCTCTTGTTTACAAGAAGGACATAGCTGAATTAGAATGGTTTCAAGGAAGGGGCGACTAAGGGAATGGTTGGATTGTAGTGCCAAGAAAGGTTATCAAACTTGGGGCTATTCATTTTAGAAAAAAGACGGCTTAGAGGCAGTACAGAGATCTTTCTAATGATCTTTTTACACCTAGGCCTGTAACAAGGTCAAGGGGGCGACCTCTACATCTAGAGGAATAAAGGTTTCATCACCATCACAGACGGGGATTCTTTACTGTAACAGCTGTGAGACTATGGAGCTCTCTACCACAGGATGTTGTGATGGTTGATTCTTTGTACAAGTTCAGGAAGGGCCTTGATGACTTTTTTGATAAATCTAATATTACAGGTTAGGAGTCCTAGATTCTGGAGATGGGACGGTGATCCAGAGATTTATTCTGATTGTCCTATTTGGAGTCGTGGAGGAATTTTTCCCCTAATGAGGCAATTGGCATCAACCTCATGGGGGTTTTGCCTTCCTCTGGATCAACACGGTAGGTTAATAGGTTGGACTTGATGGACCTGCCTTATTTTTTTTTTAACCTTATGAACTATGTACCTAAGCGGCCTCTTTCAGCAGGAATGGCTTGAGGAACATGACAAAGAGTTCACGGTGTTGACTTGGCCTCCAAATTCCCCAGATCTCAACCCGATCCAGCATCTGTGGCGTGTGCTGCAAAAAGAAGTCGGATCCATGGAGGCCCACCTTGCAACTTACAAGACCTAAACGTTCTGCTGCCGGACACCTTCAGAGTTCTTGTGAAGTCCATGCCTCGACAGGTCAGAGCTGTTC
Organism: Rhinoderma darwinii; assembly: GCF_050947455.1. Classification (NCBI taxonomy): domain Eukaryota; kingdom Metazoa; phylum Chordata; class Amphibia; order Anura; family Rhinodermatidae; genus Rhinoderma; species Rhinoderma darwinii. The sequence continues at coordinate 88,759,184 of NC_134697.1, read as the reverse complement.
TGGCAGCAGAATGGAAGCCTATACAATACATATACACTCCGGTTTCTGTTGCTAATTTGGATATGATGTATGCCCAGGTTACTGTAATACAGTAGTTCGGTGGAACTTTAGGTATTCTAAATTTATATGGGACCCTGTGAACTCTGTATACTGCTATAAGTAGAGGTCTTCCTGTACTTCATCTTTGATAAGGAAATCAGGAGTCTAATAGGGAATGATGGTTCCCGATAACTCAAATGACCTAAATAACTAATTGCTGCAGAGAATATGGGACTCTTTAGCATTTAACAATTATCACTCACCGGTGCTGATACATGTAGGAGTTTCCTCCTCCTTACACGGCGGGCTATCTTCCACAAACATCTCTTTTTCTTCTGTTACAACTTCATATTTAATATTGACGTATTCTTCAACCTAATACCCCATATATGGAACAAATAAAGCCCAGATTAGAAGATCGCTGGTTAAAGTTTAACCGAGCAGTTTACGAAATCAGAAATTTTAATCATGAAAAAAATAACATAAAAAACATGAAAAAATAAAAAAAGTGAACATAGACTGAACAAGCTCATGCGCAGAATTTGGTGTGATCCATACATTTACCTTATTATCCTGCAGAACATTGCGATTTTCCTCTGGACTATAATGTGTAAGAAGAGGGCTGGGGAATCTGTCTGCTATGTTCTTTATACTAGATCCATCTGTAGAACAAAAAAGCACAGTGACTAAATACATTGTTTATATGTGATTATCAGGTTCTGAATATTTCTTAGGGACCTTCAAAACTGCTCTTCTTGCATTTAATGAAAGATTCTGCTTACCCGGTGATGTGAGGGGCCGGGGGTCCTCCATCATGATGTCCTTGTACAGATCCTTGTGTCCTTCTAGATACTCCCACTCCTCCATGGAGAAATAAACAGCAACATCCTGACACTTTATAGGAACCTGACACAATAATACAGATTTAGTAAAAAAGACAAAAAAACCTCAATTACAGTCTTTTTGGCCTATCCCAATTAGCCTAAAATAAATAGTATCTTGTAGAAATAGAGAATGTAGGGTCATCCTACACGGGACGACGTGTGTCGTGTAAACTAGCGCCGATCAACGAGATAGCTTGTTGATCGGCGCTAGTTTGCTCCTTTCACAAGGAGCTATGATTGCTTATGTATGGGGATGAGCGATCATTACTACGATCATTCTCAATAAATTTCCATCATGTCGGCAGCACGTAGTTTTTTTACAGGGAGATGTGCTGCCGACAACGATAATATTTTCGGCTGCATAAACAATATGATCAGCCAATGAGCGTTTGCTCGTTCATCAGCTGATCATTGCACCGTTTACACAGAGAAATGATCCGGAACGGTTCCGTGAACGCTCGTTTGCCCAATAGTTGGCCAGTGTAAAAGGGCCTTAAGTCTCAACTGCGGATGACGACAAAAGACCCAAGAGTCTGAGAGCAACAATAAGGCTACATTCACACGAACATAGCCCACCTCAGACGTGAAAAACTGCAGTTTTCCACGTCCGAGGTGGACCCGCGCGGGCCGCGATGTCACAGATCCCCCACAGACTACAGTCTACGGAGGGATGCGTGACACATAATAAAATAGGACATATCCTATTTTTCAACGGACAGTTCACACGCTCCGGTAAAACAACGGTCGTATCAACGGCCCGTGATGGACGTTGTTTTAACGGCCGTCACACGGACGAGATTCACATTCGTGTGGATTAGCCCTTGGGGTAAATAGAGTCAGTGTATTGTGAGGACAGAAAGGCCCATTGACAAAGGGGATGGGGATGTTTAAATGTGCAGATTAGCCGGAACACAACCTTCCGGCAAGTTGGTTAGAACAATAGCAGAATGAAAAAAAAAGATACCATTAAAAAAAAAACAGACCTAAATCTGGAATTGCAGGAAAGCATACAGTAGATATTTATGAGAGGTCACCATAGATTTAGGTCATGGCTGATCTGAATACGAACAGTGTCACCACAAACGGTGGAGTCCCGGTGTTTGGGTAGGTGGATCCAAACCAGGGAAATAGTGTGGAAATTCCATAAGTATAGACAAATAAGAGGCTACTGTCCATATGAGAAGAGAATTCTATAGAACGTCTAGTTCAAAAGGCAGACCTGCGTGGGCCTACACACATTAACGGACTTTAAAGCCAGGCACTCCTAGCCCAAGTCCTCTGCCAGCAAGAGAGTGTCCACAGGGCAAAAGAGGACCCTGGGTGGTCAGGAGCGAACCTTCAGCGCAAGCCCAGAGAAAATGGAGAGGTGACTGTTCTAGTTGTAAGGATCTGTTGACTTATTAAGTAGAAGTGATGCAAAAGGGCACAGAAGAGTGCAAACGGGCTGATTAGAGAGGTCCGTGGTATGGAAAGCAGGGAGTAGATTTTTATGATACCTGTACCATAAATAAAAGGAGTCCATGATCAGACAAAGTTTAGTAGACCAGGAGGGCAGACAAGGTGGATGGATCCCTCGGGTTTTGTCAGTTCAATGTAGGCCGGAAATATTTTCTCGGCTCTTTGGAAAAATTGGCTGGAGTCAATCTTGGGTATTTTTGGTTTACTCTGAAGTAATTTGTCTAAGACTTGTTAGATTTACATCAGAGAATTATAAACCTTATCCCGCATTGTATCTGGGTCATTCATGCAGCGTGTGACCGTTGCGTGAAATTCACTGCATGTCTTATATTGGTTGTGTTTTCACGCACCTAGCCGCCCATTGACGTCAATGGGTGCGTGAAGACCACGGACAGCACATTCATGTGCCATCTGTGTTTCAAGCATTAATTACATTGAAAAAAAAAATTTGCGTGAAAAACATCACACGCAAAGCACACTGATGCAAAATCGAACGCACGCGTAATTCTGTCAGGCTCGTGTGAATGTAGCCTTACAGGCCGGTTGCATGCACAGCCCTTGATAGGGTTAACAGGTTCTCCTTCACTCCAGCCTCAGACAATAAACGCTTTATCACCCTTATAGCGATCGTTGGCCTCTCAGTAAATTCCATGACAAGATTCCTTCGTGTTCAAACTCGACCTTGTCACGGCAGTGCCGAGATGGAATGACTCAGTTTCCATGTCCTCACAATACGTCCTACGGCGCTCAATAGGACATACAAAGACTTGGAAATTATTTTGTATCCTTTTATTATCGAGCTCATAGATCGAAGCCTATTTTAACCCACATGTTCTAGAACGATCTTTAATCCGTGTGAATAATTATTACGGTGAATACATTTATTTAAAAACAAATCTAAAAAATATTGAAATGTGTTTATGATGTACTCCAATATACTAGTTTGCAATGAAAATAATGTCTGAAACAACCTGTGTGTCGTTTGTATTCCAAACACCTCTGTTGACATTTTAGGGGGTTAAATACTTTTGGGAGGCACATGATGATAAAAGAAGGAGATTTACTTTAATGGCTATGTAAAAGTACGATAGATGCGGGTCCCACCTATCTCGAGAACAGGGCCCTCTAAACCCAGTTCTAGCTTCCTGGTTAGGTGCTCGGGAGTTACAGAAATGCTGAGCTATGTCGTTTCCGTAACTCCCATAGAAGTGAAAGGGAGTTACAGAAACAGCGTAGCACGGCGCGCTTTGCCGTTTCTGGAACTCTGTAGCTACAGGAACATCGTAGCTCGCCATCCTATGCTGTTTCCGTAACTCCCATTTACTTCTATGGGAGTTACGGAAACCGCGTAGCTTAGTGAGCTTGGCTGTTTTCGTAAATCCCGACCACCTAACCAGGAAGTGGCTGGGAAGCAGCGAGAGCCAAGTAAGCTAAAGACGGGTTTCGAGGGCCCCGTTCCAGAGACAGGTGCTGGGACCCACACCTATCTCTAGAACGAGGCCCCCTAAACTCCATTCTACTTCTCTTAGTTCCCACTACCTCTTGGGCTACTTCGTAATTTCCGACCATGTAAAATCGGGAAAACAGCATAGGTCGCTAAGCTACGCTGTTTCCATAACTCCCATAGACGTGAATGGCAATTATGGTAGCAGCGTAGCATGCGAGCTACGCTGTTCTCGTAATTTACGACCATGTAAATCAGGAAGTGGCCCAGATGGGAACCAAGAAAGTTAGAATGGGGTTTAGGGGGCCCCGTTCTAGAGGTGGGTGCGGGTCCTAGAGGTGGGACATGAATCTGTCTGACATTTATGGCATATCCTTGATACATAGGGCCTGTATCTCGCGCTGAAGCCCGAATCCAACGGCTTCGGTGACTTAGATGTGGTGGATGTTGCATGTCAGATGTGCAGGACCCGCTGTCACCGAAGCAGTCAGTCCCGCTGACCTAACGGGTTCGGGTTTCAGTGCAAGATCCAGCTTCTATATATCCAGGATACAAAGATGCTGGATCTCAAGAAGTAGAATTTTTTTTTAATACATGCCAAGTATTTAATACAACAAAAGTGTTCAAAAAGGTTTACACAGCCTTTAAACCTATTGACTTGCAGCAGTGCCCAGAGAATACCCTCACCTTTTGGCTTTACTACCTACTTCTACCCCACACAATGATAGTCATCATCCAGACACCGCCCTGGGTGTCACTGTATAATATCCCGGTATTCCCGGTAGTCCTCACCTCTCCGGTCAGCAGCTCGATGATCTTGTTGGTGAGTTCTAGGATCTTCTGCTCGTTGCTTCTCTCATTCATCAGCGAGTGAGGTGGAGGCTTCGTGATGGGGATCTGGGTTCTGTTCCATCCATCTTCATCAGATATCGTCTTCACTACTATGTAATCCTTTGCATGGAGAGAGACATTGATTTAACTTTACACATTCCTTTCATCTCTCTGGTGTCCCCTTTTAATTAATGCAAGGGAAAGAGAAAAAGAGGGAAAATAATATCATGCACCACCCTACAAAATATGGCAAAATGTTTTAATCATATATTAAATACATTATTAAACAGTGAACATGTTAAAAAAAATAAAAAAAAAATGTTGTGTGGCTAAAAGATTGAAGAATAATTTAAAAAAGTGAATAAAAAGGGTAGATATGATTTATTTTTCTCGATTTAGCAATCGACCATTGTGTTCCATATGGGAGATTGTTTGCAGGATAGGTATTACACTCCTGCAGAAGCCAGAAGTTTGCCAGGTATGCATGGGGCTTGCATGCGGGATGGTGGAGGGGCATCGAATTTTAAAAATTTCTTAACAATTATTCATTTTGGGGGGGTGGAAGGCTTTCTCGATCACTTTCCAACAAAAATTTCTAGGATATGTTCACTGTTTAACCCACTTCCGATATTATCACATACATATATACGTAGGGGGGAGCGGTTTACTACAGGAAAAGAGCTGTCCGCGCGAGCCCAGCTGGGGAGAGTGGTTGTGATCGCTACTCTGGCAGCAATAGCCAGGCTTGCTCCCTCGCCTGACCAGGCATTCCGGTTGCCAAGGCTGAGGATCGTACACTGACAGACCGGGGCCTAACAAAGACCCCCAGATCTGTCCAGTACTAATGCCGGCTAAAGCATACCCAAATACGCTCTAGCAGGTTGCCTATCCATTGTATATGGACATACAGTAATGTAATATCCTACAGAAGTACGACATTACATGTAATAATAAATGCATAAAAAAAACACGGGACTATGAAAAAAAAAATAAAAAAAAAATTGAGCATTAAATAAAGTTAAAGACGTTTGGGTTGGTGGGGGTCCGAGCACGGAGACCCCCACCAATCAATAGAAAGAAGCAGCTGAAATGCTCGTGTGAGCGCTCAGCCACTTCGTGTCTTTTCAGCTTTTTCCGGAAGGCCGATGAATCGGTCTATGAGCGCAAACTTTCTATTGAGTCCATACACCGATACATTTATTTCCGGAAAAAGCCGAACAGTCAGAAGTTTGTCAAACGTTTAGCTACACTTTAAAAAAAAAAAATATATATATATATATATATATATATATATATATATATATATATATATATATATATATATTGAAAAAAAACGTGTACATGTTTTTTTAATTTTAATATTTCATATGAATAGCGGCATATATTCCCATACACGTAAAATAGTACACACATTTACATACTAAATTATGGTATCATTTGAGTTAAATGGTGAACGGCTTCAATTTAAAAAAAATAAAACTATAGAGCAAATTGTTTTGGTTTTTTTGATGCGTTCCTCCATTTAAAAAAAAATAATAATACATAAATTAAACGCTAACTTATATGTGCCTGAAAAAGATGAAAAAAAAACATAAAACCCTCAAATAGCAACGTAGTCATGACCATAAAGCCTATGGCCGGCAGAATACAGGGAGAGAAAAAAACATTTGCGGTCCTTCATGCGAAGAAAATGGGCTTGGTCTTTAAGGGGTTAATATTGTATTTAAAACTGCTATACTCTATGTGCACATTGAAGGTTTTTGTTTTTTTAGAGATCCATAGAATAGTGCACATTGTTTGATATCGAATTTTTGCTCTGATCGTGAACACAACCTATAAAATGTTTTTTACCTTATTCTATGTGTAATAAAGGTTGACGGCATGATATTATGATCTCTTTTTCTCATTTATTTGTGCGATTTTGGGAAATTCTGGTGCACACCTGTTCACATTGGATTGATGGTTAAGTGGGGGCTGCTTATTTTTCATCAACTCTTATGGGCCATGTAAACGAGCGACATTCAACAAGACAGCTCATTGATCAGCGCTCATTTGCTCCTTTCACAAGGAGCTATGTCTGGGGACGATCGCTTGTTACTACGATCACTCATCCCCATGCATTTCTATCAAGTCGGCAGCACATCCCCGGTTTACACAGGGAGATGTGCTGCCGACAACGATAATATTTTCGGCTGCATAAGCGATACAATCAGCCGATGAACGAGAGTTTGCTTGTTGATCGGCTGATCGTGGCAACGTTCGAGATCGAGCATTCTGTGATTGCTCGTTTGCCCGATAATCGGCCGGTGATAAAGAGTCTATAAGTTTTGCCATGTGACATAATTCCCAGAATAGAAGATAAAAGGGGATGGCATGTGATATCTTTCCCAGAATCCCTCACCTCTCCGGTCAGCAGGTAGATTATATCAAGGGTGAGGTTTAATATCCTCTCGGCCATGTGTTTTCTGGTCTTGTCCATCCTTGGTGGATCCTCTATTTCAGCAACCTGGAAAGAAAATAAAAAAAAAAAAAAATTAAAAGAGGGTGGGGTGATATGGAAGGTTAACTTTATTTTGGAAGAACATTTGTCCTATATAAAGTTGAAGTATATCTCACTGATTGAGAATTATAAAGGAACACACTTCATCCCATGTTACTGCTGCAACCAATCACAGGCTGCAGCGTTCACGTGGGACGAAATGTCATCTCCGGAGGCCCGGCTGCCGGACGTCAAAGGGATGCGTCGCCATGACCTCAGATAAGTATAGGCTTTTTAAAAATTATTCTTGGTGTTATCTGCAGTGGACATTCCGGCCGAAAACCCGCACCACAATTTGGTGCATTTTTTCGGCCTGAATTGCCTGCGGCGTCTAGGGCGGATATGCTGTGTACTTTTATGCAGCGTATCCACCCGGTGACCTTACTCTTTATGCAGGATATCCAGTCCTGCAGCCCGGCCTACTGGGATGACGTTTTATACCAATTTACCGCTGCAGCCTGTGATTGGCTGCGACAGTCAGACTGGATGAAATGTCATCCCTGGAGTTCTGACTGGATGCAGGAGCAGAGAGATCTGGGTAAGTATGAGATTTTTTGTTACATTTTCTGAGTTGCCAATTTTGCGTGAGAATCGCAGCTTTTCCGCCACAAAAATCGTAACATTTTCTATTTATTGCAGGTTTTACCTCCCCATTGAATCCAATGGGGAAAATCGGCAACAGAAAAGCAGCGATTCCATAACATGAATTGACATGCTGCCGAATAAAAAAAAAAAACGCACCGCAAATCAATATATAAAAAGGTGTGTTTTTTTGCAATGTTTTTTTACCTAGCGTGTGGATGACATTTGTCCAAATCTCATCCACTCTGCGGCTACTGTAATACGCTGCGGATTTTCCGCAATGAAACCCGTTGTGGAAAATCCGCAATGTTTACGCAATGTGTGTACTCACCCTTGGTTTGGGATTGTTTTAAAGTATTTACCTGAGGAATTGTACGGAAAGAAATTAGCCAGATCAGAGGAGACGCCGCGAAATGAATACGAATACTATGGTGAATGTCGATGAGGAAACGAGGGCTCGATCTCAAGAGGAACCTGAGACTTACAAAAAAAATACCTTTATGATGAAGAAAGTGAATTCAAGTTTTTTTTAGGAACGCCCCGGCGTGAATATTGGAATTCTGGCACAGTTGCGTTTTTTTTTTTTTTAATAACTAGAATTTTTTTTTGCACGATCTGGTTTTGATTGTAGATTTTTATTTTATGTTCTGTACATAAATATGGGGGCAGCCATCTTGCCTAAGCTATTTGCAAAAAATTCAGAGACATGCTTTACAGCAGCCACATAAACCATAGGAACCTGAAGAAGACGGGAGAGGACTCATTGGCTTCTGTGTGAGAGTGTTCTAGGCATGCTCTGAGACCTCTGTAGAGGGTCATTGTGCAGGAAGGCGGAGGAGGAGAGTGGTCCCCATCAACTGTTAATGGTGGATCCTGTGTTATCGATCTATAGGTGTTACCTTTCATTGCAATCCTGCCAATAGACTGGAGAGGACTCATTGACTTCTGTGTGAGAGTGTGCTAGGCATGCTCTGTGACCTCTGTAGAGGTCAATGTGCAGGGAGGAGGAGGAGGAGGAGGGGAGCAGTCCCCATCACCATGAAACCTCAAAAATTAAGTGGTGTGGGATGATTGTGCGATGCCCCCGGTTCATCAATTTGCCATTTATCCCCACTATGTCGTCAACCGTGTCGACACATACCATCAGAAGAAGTTTGCACGAGATTGGGTTACGAGCCAGACGTCCAGCTACAGGTGTTCCAATTGACTACACACCACCGCTGTCAAAGACTATCAGGGTGCACAGCAAATCGGAAATGGAGGTCTGTCCTCTTCAGAGATGGGTCCCGATTTTGTCTCGGACGCAATGATAGCCGCAGATTAGACTGGAGACCATGTGGGCAATGCGATGAAGGGGCCTTCACAAAGGAACGTCACACCAGTCCTACTCCTGGGATTATGATGTGGGATGGCGTAACGTACGGTAGCCGGACCCCTCTAGTCTTCATTTCAGACATACTAACAGCTCAGCGTTACATTGTTTTAGTCATGGAACAAGTGGTACGGCAATTTCTCAAAAAAGTCCCAGAAGCCGTTTTTCATTAGGACAACGCCAGTGCTACTGTGAACAGCCTGCGTGGCCTAAACGTACTACCGTGGCCTGCAACGTCTACGGAGTTGTCTCCCATCGAGCACATCTGGGACGTCACTGGTTGGCAATTGCAAAGGGAGCTGCCAATCTTTATTATTTGCGTGCCCAAGTGCATTCAGCGTGGCATAACATTCCTCAGACAACCATTAAAAACCTAATTGATATCTGCCAAGGCGTGGAAGTGCGTGGATTTCTGCACATTGCGCTCAAACTCGATGCTGAAGAAACGTATATCACGGATCAAACATGGTAGTGTGCACGAGGCCTAAGAGAAAAGAAAGGTTCCACTCGGTCTTCCGGACACTCCAGGTTTTCGGCTGCCTTAGGAGTCTCATTGCCCGCCAGCTGGGAGGGCTCCTTTAATAAAGGTGTGATCTACTCACATAGCGCCCCCCAATTTGAGGACGACGGCATTGGCAGCCTGTGGGAGTCAGAAGTTCTGGTAAGAACACGTTTGTTGTGAGGTTCTGGGCAGAAGGCCTTTCACCACGATCGCTAGGGAAGCTGCATGTTTAGTTAGAGGCTGGATGGCTTTGCACTGTGCTGAGAAATTGCTTTGCATGTATGAAGGTAATAAAGCCGGTTGCGGCCAGTTTCAAACCTAATCCATTGTGTTGGAGTAAACATTTTCAAGTGTGCCAACCATCCTACCCCGGAGATGATGATCCTGTGAGATAACTTACCCAAAGTTGTCACAATATATACAGTGGCGTAGCTACAGGGGTCGCAACAGTCGCAGTTGCAACCGGGCCCCTAAGCATGTGGAGCCAACAGGGCCCCCGTTGGCACACAGCACTGACCGTCCTCAGGATGCAGATACAGTTTAATTCAATGCTGGAGCCTTGCTCCAACATTGACTGTGCCGTGAGCGGCTCGGCACAGGCAGGCGTGATTTAGTGACGTCATCGCGCCTGTCTGCGCTGAGTCACTCACAGTGCAGAGGAGGAGAAGGATCCTCCACCCGTCGTGGGACCAGGGATAGGTAAGTAATTATCTTATTATTTTTCTATTAGGCACATATGGGTATGGGAGGGGGGCTGATATGGTAAATGCTGAGGGAGCATTATACTATATGGGGCAGCTATGGGGGGCATTATACTATATGGGGGCATTATACTGGGTATGGGAGGGGGGCTGATATGGTAGCATTATACTGTATTGGGGAATTATACTATATGGGGGCATTATACTGTATGGGGCAGCTATGGGGGGCATTATGTTATATGGGGGCATTATATTATATGGGGGCATTATACAGTATGGGGCAGCTATGGGGGGGGGCAACATATTGTGCAGGCATCCATGAGGTCTGTCGGACAAGGCAGCTGGGCATAAGCGTGCGAATGGATTCTGGTGGTGTTGGGGAGGGGTAGGGGGGGGGGGGAAAGAGTCCAAACTGAATTCTTGCAGTAGGGCCCATGAGCCTTCAGCAACGCCCCTGTGTGTGTATATATATATATATATATATATATATATATACACACACACACACACACACACACACACATCTATAGATAGGTATAAAAAATACTAACATTATGTACTAATATATATATATATATACACACACACACACACCCACACACTGTATAGAATTCACACTATGTATTTTATAAACACCATTACATCTATAAATACAGACATAATATATTAACATTACATACAAGCCTGTACTAAAATATATACACAGACTATAGACCCACTGTATATAATACACCTAAATTACAACATATGAAATATACTGTACATGAATATACAAACACACCTATTACATATCTATAGATATAAAACAAACATATACAACCCTGTACTATACACATACACACTATAGATATACAGATATAGAATATGCTAACAGAATATACAACCCTGTACTATATATACACACACACACTATAGATATGCACTGTATATAATACACACTATATATACATACCTATATTACATGTCTATAGATACAGATATATTATATACAACCTTGTACTATATATACACACTGTATATATTACACAACATTATCCCAGGACACCATAACAATGAATACAAGTCCCACTTACCCTGACGTTCGGGTCCTGTCTACAATGGAGTTGCTCCTGGTAAATCTTATGACGTTCAGGTCACATGGCCTGGAGTGATCATGTGATCCTCCATGCACTTCCCTTCTATTTCATCAGTGCAGGTCAGACTCTGGAAGTCACATGACCAGACAAAGGGGAGGAGCTTACTCCAAATGCAGTTCTATGTAGGAAAAAGGAGATAGAGGAAGAAGTATTTGCTAGTTAACCCTGCGGTGGAAGGTAACGAGAGGCTATTCACAAGGAGTAACTCCCGGGGGGTCACCGTGGGATTACACAGGATAAACACATAGAATTTTTCGGGTGTAATTTACTGTGTAAAGAAAAAGATTACGAAGGTAACGCAAATGACGTTTAATATATTGCACGATAGGTGTCTAATGATTTTACAAAGTATCGACGTGCTTCTTAATCCCTTTGCCGCCGCAGCCAGTTTTGACTTTCCTGACAGAGCCTCATTTTTCAAATCCGACATTTATCGCTTTTTGTGGTAATAACTTTAGAATGCTTTTACTTTTCCAAGCGATTGACACATTGTACTTTATGTTAGTGGCAAATTTTGGTCGATACATTCAGTGTTTATTTGTGAAAAACACCAAAGTTTAGTGAAAATTTGGAAAAACTTTCATTTTTCTAAATTTAAATATATCTGCTTGTACGACAGATAGTTATACCGCTAGTAATACCGCACAAAATAGTTACTAGTTCACATCTCCCATATGTCTACTTTATGTTGCCATCGTTCTTTCAACATACTTTTATTTTTCTAGGACGTTACAAGGCTTATAAGTTTAGCAGCAATTTCTCCACATTTTTAAGGACCAGTTTAGTTCTGAAGTGGCTTAAAAGGGCCTACATATTGGAACCCCTCCTATATAACCCCATTTCATAACTGCACCCGCAACATATTCAAAACAGCATTTAGAAAGTTTCATAAACCTTTAGGCGTTTCACAAGATTTAACCCCTTTGAGGTTTTTTTAATTGTAATTTTTTCCCTCCCGCCTTCCAAAAGCCATAACTTTCTTCATCGACATAGCTGTATATGAGGGCTTGTTTTTTTCCGGGACAAGTTGTAATTTTTCATGTCACCATTTATTGTACCGCATAATGTACTGGGAAGCTGAAAAAAAAATAATTTGTGGGGTGAAATGGGCAAAAAACAGCGATTACGCCACATTTTGGAGGGCTTTGTTTGTACGGCATCCACCAGGCGGTAAAAACGAAATATTCACCTTATTCTACAGGTTGATACGATTACGGCGATACAAAATTTCTATGATTTATTTTATGTTTTTGAAAAATAAAACTATTTGCAAAAAAATATAAAATAAATTAGAGAGCTATAACTTTATTTTTGATCAATTTAGTGGTGTGAGGGCTTACATTTTGAGGGGCGAGCTGTAGTTTTCACTGACACAGTTTTGGGGTATATGCGATTTTTTTTTGATCACTTTTTTATTCCATTTTTTTAGCGCTAAATTGACCAAAAACAGCAATTTGCGTGTTATATATATATATATATATATATATATATATATATATATATAGACAAATCAAGGGTAGGAGCAGCACTGTGATTCCTTGCCTGTTAAGGCTGGTGCTCAGCTTTCAAACAGGGAGTGACCTCTCCCTGCACAAACGTGTATCCAAAAAAGAGAGATAGAAGCAGCACTCAAAAAAACTCTGGTTTATTCATCCAGCATCCACTGCAACGTTTCACCTTCTCTATGAAGGCTTTTTCAAGTCCACGTCCAAGTCCACCTTCATAGAGAAGGTGAAACGTAATTTCAGACGTAAATGCAGTTATCGTGTGCACATACCCTTACAGACCCAGGAAGGTAAGTATGATTGTTTTGCGTTTTATTTTTTTTTACAGGTTCGGTTGTTGGACTACTTCGGATTTGAGGGATACTTAGATTACAGCGTTTTTATTTAAAGCAAAATGGTTAACGGGTTGTGTGTGGGGTTTTATTTCAATAAAATATTTTTTATGTGTTTTTAAAAAATTTTTTTTTATTACTACTGCCTTAGTAATGGTCGCTGTCTCATAGACAGCGTCCATTACTAAGACAATACCCACCGGCACCAGGGGTACAAGTCAGTACCCGACCAACTGAAGTGAGTGCCGGGCACTGAGGTGGCCGCAGGCTGGTATTGCTAGACCCGCAAAGCCCTAACAAGTGTCCCTTTCACCCTGATAATGCTAGGCTGCTGCTATGTTGTATCTGACTGGTTATGAAAAATGGGGGTGACCCCACTTTTTTTTTCTTAAATAAAAATTGAAAAAAAAACGAGGCCCCCCCATATATTTCATAACCAGCCAGATACCACATAGCAGCAGCAGGCTAGCAGTACAAGGGTGAAAGGGAAACTTTTTTGGACTTTCCCGGTCTACTAATACCAGCCTGCGGCCGCCTCAGTGCCCGTCCATCACTACAGATGGTCGGGTACTGGATTGTAACCCGGCTCTTCCTGATACCCCTAGTGGTGGTGGGTACCGGGGTAATGGATGCTGTCAATCAGAGAGCGGCCATTACTAAGGCAGTAGTAATAAAGTTAAAAAGAAACACAGGAAAAATATTTTGCTGAAATAAAAAAACAACAACCCACGTTAACCATTTTATTGAAAATAAAAAACGCTGTAATCAAAGGAACTCTAATCTGAAGTATTCCGACAGCGGAACCTGTAAAAAACCACAAACCAAGACCAAAAAAACATTAGTAACACATAAAAAAGCAAAGCAATTATCATACTTCGCTTTCCTGGGTCCAGCGCTGGTGTCTCCGTGTCAGCGAGCTATGTTCTTTCCAACTTCGGGAGTTATGGGGGGGGCATCAGCGGTAAAGGTGCCTAGGGCAGCACCAACTCTAAATATGGCACTACATGTGTTATACATGCCATCTGTACCATGTGCCAGCTTTTTGTATTAGACCTTTGTTTTCCGCATGGCACCGAACATCTTCAGTACTTGAGAGAGATCAACCTATTATATTCCAGGATGCAACCTGGTTGGGGGTTATGGTGGTGGTACCTCTGACAGGGATGGGGGTGCTACCGTTACCGTGTACTGTGATCAACAGAAGGGCATCCCTCTTGTCCTTGTACTTGACATACAACGTGTTCTTGCTGATTTGTGCCCTGCTGTTACCCTTTCTGAGTGTTTGCCCATTCAGAGTATTAGGGAGATCTCTCTGGTTTCTGCGCACTGTGCCGCATGCTACAGTTCTTCTGGTGGAGAGGCACCTAAAGGCCTAATTCACAGAGTTTTTTTGCAGGCAGATTTTGAACTGCTAGCGTTGTTTAACCCGTTAGTGACCGCCAATACGCCTTTTAACGGCGGCCACTAACAGGCTTTATTCTGATGCATATGCCTTTTTACGTCACTGCATCAGGATAAAGTAAACAGAGCAGGGAGCGTCAAATCTCCCTGCTCTCAGCTGCTAGAGGCAGCTGGGGGTGTCCCTACTCTGCCGGGTGAGATCGATATTAGTATCGATCTCACCCGTTTAACCCTTCAGATGCGGTGCGCAATAGCGTGCACCGCATCGGAGTGGTTTTGGAGAGGGAGGGAGCTCCCTCTCTCTCCCACCGACACCCGGCGATACGTCTGTGTCTCCAATGGCAGCCGGGGGCCTAATAAAGGCCCCCAGGTCTGCCTGGAGCGAATGCCTGCTAGATCATGCCGGAGGCATGACCTAGCAGATGCCTGTCCGTTTTAAACGGACAGGCAGTAATACACTGCAATACAGAAGTATTGCAGTGTATTATAATAGCGATCGGAGAATCGCATAGTGAAGTCCCCTAGTGGGACTAGTAAAAAAAAAGTTTAATAAAGTTAATTTTAAAAAAAATGTGAAAAAAAAAAATGAAAAACCCAGCTTTTCCCCTTACAAAATGCTTTACTTTTAAAAAAAACAAAATAAAGTAAAAAAGTTACACATATTTGGTATCGCCGCGTCCGTAACGACCCCAACTATAAATGTATTACATTATTTAACCCGCACGGTGAACGCCGTAAAAAATGTAATAAAAAACTATGGAAAAATTGCTGTTTTCTGTGAATCCTGACTTTAAAAAAATGTGATAAAAAGTGATCAAAAGGTTGCATCTACTCCAAAATGGTACCAATAAAAACTACAAGTCTTCCCGAAAAATAAAGCCCCCATACAACCGCATCGGAGAAAAAATAAAAACGTTACGGCTCTTCAAATATGGAGACACAAAAACAAATAATTTTGAAAAAAAAGCGTTTTTCCTGTGTAAAAGTAGTAAAACATACAAAAACTATACAAATTTGGTATCGTTGCAATCGTGACAACCCGCTGAATAAAGTTGAGTTATTTATATCACACGGTAAACGCCGTTGATTTAAGACTCGAAAAAGAATGCCGAAATTTCAGGTTTTTTTCTATTCCCCCCAAAAAAAAGTTAATTAAAGTTAATCAATAAATAATATGTCCCTCAAAATGGTGCTATTGAAAAGTACAACTTGTCCCGCAAAAAACAAGACCTTATACAGCTATGTCGACGCAAAAATAAAAAGGTTATAGCTCTTGGAATGCGACGATGGAAAAACGTAAAAAATGGCCTGGTCATTAAGGTCTAAAATAGGCTGGTCATTAAGGGGGTTAAACGCTTTTTTTCCCGCAATGTTTGTTGTGTTTTTTGCTCACGGCCGTTGAATCTAATGCAAAGACTGTGGCAAAAAATGAGTGCCGCAGGTTTTTTCTGCCTCCCATTGATTTTAATGGGAGGTCAGGGGAAGAAAGAACATGCTGCTTTTATTTTCTGTGAGCAGGCAATAGCCGCCTGGGAGATTTGGGGCATTTTTTGGCTCTGATTCCGACACGGTTTCTGCATCAAAATCACCAAAAATGGTGTGAACTAGGCCTAAAGGTGGTCTAGCAGTGGGTGCACCAACTCCCATATTATTTTACCACTATCTCCCAGGAAGGGTTAATTTGGGGGTTTAATCCTGGTGTCTTTCCATATATAAAGCCGAAACCTGTAAGTATGCCCAGAGGTACTCTCGCACAGTTTGTACATTTTGTTTCCATACCTCGACCTCTTACTAGGCGGGTATTGACAACATTTTCGGAGATGTATGCTTGGGCAAATTTGGTGTTGCAATGATAAATGTCTGGTCTGATTATGAATAGGCGGTCGTGGGGTAAATTTTGTTGGTGTATAAAATATCCATACTCCAGTATTGCCATTTCTCTGGCTTCTTCACTCGCCCCATACATAGCACAAGGCCCCATAATGTAATCTGCTCCGCCAGCATGTGATGACGTGGGATTTTGGGCTAAAAATTACTGGGTGTATAAATTGGTCTAAGTCACCATTAAATTTACAAACCCCTCAGAGAAAAATTTCTGTGAGGCCTGCAGTATCAAACTGAATTCACCATAAGGTGGAGCCATAGGATTTGGGAGAAACCTCTAGGGAGTGATGGCTAAAGAATTAATAATATTATATTGGAAGTGGGACAGAATATTGACATATGCGGGACAAAAGAAGTTGGACTTGTGCCCAAAAGGGTATTATCTTCTCACATTTCCACTATTTATGTAGGTAAGTACAGGGGGCTTGGAGACACCGCCAAGATAAAAGACAACGGTCATGGTAAATTTTATAGAGAACTAAGAGCGCTTTGTACCATCAACAGATAAACTCATAAGCCGAATCATGAAGATGAACATATCTCAAAATTCCCAAGGAGTTTTTATAAACCCTGTGTAAATCCTCCGTAGAGTTAGAGAGAGGTTAAGGAAGGTCCACGGTCTAGGCACATACGGCTCAGGAGATAAAGTGTCATGCCAATCCAAAAGATGGGATATTTGTTTTGCCCGATAGTATGAAAGTACATCCGGAAATGTCCCGTCCCCCCCAGCTCCTTTGGGAAGAATGTGTGCCGTAGGCTATCCTTGGCCTAGAACCATTCCAAATGTACTTGATGAACATACATCTCAAGGATGATAAGATTTTGAGAATGGAGATCGGGAGAGATTGTGGGAGGTAAAGGACTTTAAGTAGAATGATAATTTTAAGTAAATTTGTTCTTCCCATCCACAAGATGCATGGGATTTCCCAAGATGAAATAAGGGTACAATCGGGGACGTCAAGTGGGAATAGTTCTGTGAATACCAGAGGTCGAGGAAAGCAGTCACTCGTAGTCCCAGATATTTAATATATTCCAAACAAAAAGGGAAAGGCGAGTTTTTGAATAAAAGGTACCAGACCCACCGTAGCACCATCCCATGCATCCTCTCAGCAGCTTTCCCCACTCCCAGACTACGGTGGGTAGCACCATCCTCAGTTTTTTTTCAAACGCTAGATCCAGTCTCCCACTCTTGTTTCCTTTAGTCCTTACCATCTGTAGTTGTTTGGAGCCAGGCCAGCGTGTGCGGGAGGACTTGGACAGTCTCAGGCCCCATGCACACGACAGCAAAAACGGAGCCATTCACTTTCATTGAACACTGACACCTTTCCGTAGCACACTACGGAAGGGTGTCAGTGCCGTGGAAATGTTGCGGGAATTATGGAACATGTCCGTTCTTTCGCATTTTGCGGGCCGTGCTCCCATACTTTGTATGGGAGGACGGTCCGAAAATGCGGCTGTCAGTCAGCGGCCGGCCGTGCCCGCAATCGCGGGCCGTGATTGCGGGCACGGTCGTGTGCATGGGGCCTCACTGAGAAGTTAAACTCAGGAGGATTAACCCTTTCAGGACCAAGGGTCATCGATGCCTCAATGACCAGGCCTAAAGTTTTGGCATACATTCTTTTAAACTGCCATAACTGTTAAACTACTTTGGATAACGTAACATTTTATTTTTTATTTTTTTTTTAGAACAAATCACACTTTCAAAAAATATATAGTTTTACTACAAATGCAACACATATTTTATATTACAAACAAACAATTGATCAAAAAAGTGGGAGAAAAAAAATCTTTTTTTATTTTGGCTATATTTTTTTGCTTTTTAAGTTCACGCTAATAATTGATAAAAACACCTTTTTTATATAACTGTTCACGTTTAATGAATTGTGATTTACTCGCCAAACCGCACAACAGATCACTCCTCAGAACAAATTAAAATAAATAAATTGTGAAAAAAATTATTAAATGGCACTAAATAGTTAATGTATTAATTAATTAATTAATTTACTAACAATTTGTTATCAAGCCTACTAACCTACTATTCCTGCCTGCCTATTCTAAAACTAAGGGGCACAGGGAATACAAAGTATATAGTTTCTATATACTTTGTAAATGTGTGTGTGTGTGTGTATATATATATATATATATATATATATATATATATATATATACACACACACAATTGTATGTATGTGTGTATGTCTTTTTCACTTTTCTTCTGTCTTCTCCCGATCAGTATCCTTCTCTCTAAAAAGCTGTGACAGAGTGAAGGAGGCTGACAGGAGATGACAAGCGCGGAAAGTTTGTTTGTAAACAAACTTTTCAGAGATCGTTATGATTGGTTAATCATGATTATCACATGCTTACCAGCCGAACCAATCGATTCAGCTGTCAGTGAGCAGGTTGCTGGAGAGCCGGGGACACTGACACAGCGCTATGCCGGCTGGAGCAGAGATCAGTAGATTCACGCCCTGGCTGCACGGGGTATAAGCGAATAGGACGTGAATCTACAGATTGTCGGCATGAAAGGGTTAAACGTGACGTAGAGGTAATTCAGTAAATACTGCCAGGCAGGGACTCGCAGAGACGAACCGAGCCTGACCACCAGCCACAGGAGCCATAGGAAGACAGTCAGGCGGCCACTGGTTCCACATGTGCACTGCTGCCTGTGCTGGGACTCACCAATCATAGCCCCGCTTATAGCTTTCCTGTGCTTAGTTCCCACTTAGCCGTAAAATGTTTAGTGTTTTGTTATGTGATCAGAGTTTGTGAGGCGTGTGCTAAATGTATTGTAAGGGGATATTCCAGGATATTGACAGACGATTTTTCAAAAGTGATATCCTTTACAAGTTTAACTTCTTTGTCCATACTTTCTTGAAGGTGGCTCACCCCACTGATGCTTTCCTTTTGGATATTACAATTTGTATTAGATTCTTTGTTACCTTTCTGTTCACACACTTTGGAATGGAGTCTGTTCGGCATTTTACCACCTGACATACCAAACTACCCTAGACATAACAAAAAAAAAATGTAGCTTTTCTAGGGAACTTTCCTCCCAACCTATGCGGTTTCTTGGATAAACTATCATTTTTTTCGGTAGGCATTGGGTAGACATTTAATTTGACTCAATTTTATAAATTGTGGGAAAGTTCATTACCCTACTGCCAATGCATGTCAAACAGAAACTCAAATCTTGCTTTGGTTTCACCACTTGGTATTTAGAACAACCAATTGCTGACTGAGATCCAATCTTTGTAGGTTTCCTTAAAGGGGTTGTCCAGGCACGGACAACTGATGACCTATCCATAGGATAGGTCATCAGTATATGATTGGTGGGGGTTAGACACCTGGACC
This sequence comes from Rhinoderma darwinii, assembly GCF_050947455.1. Lineage (NCBI taxonomy): Eukaryota > Metazoa > Chordata > Amphibia > Anura > Rhinodermatidae > Rhinoderma > Rhinoderma darwinii. The sequence continues at coordinate 88,739,223 of NC_134697.1, read as the reverse complement.
CTGCACCAATCAGCTGCGAGATGTTATGCAGGGTATGCAGTATTTGGAGCCGGAAGCAGTTGGCTCCCACTACAGCATAGCGGCCGTGCTGCAGAACAGCAACTCTGCTCCTGTTCACTTTGGGTACTATTCCATGACTGGGGCCATCTGCTTCCGGGATGGAGATTAGGTGCACGGAGGCAGCTGAACGGTGCAGGGTCCGAGTGTCGGACCCCCACCGATCATATATGGATGACCTATCCTGTGGATAGGTCATCAGTTGTCCGTGCCTGGACAACCCCTTTTAAATATGTGAGTTTTTGAATGAACAGTCATTCAAGTGAATTGAAACAGTCTACCCCCATCCCGATCTTTTGAACTCCACTTTTCTGAGAAACAAGATGCCATCATGCAATTGTTGAAAAATAACAAAAAATGCTAATGCAATTTTGAATGTTTAAAGAGTATCTTTTTTTTTAACATTGTTTATTTAAGTTTGAATAAAGTAACCAGGATTATAGGAAAGGAAGAAGGGGTGGGGGAAGGCAAGAAGAGAAAGTTTCCATATCATCATTCCGTGCATTAGTAGGTCACATGAGAAGGCAAAATATAGCATTGTGTATGCATATATGAGAGAGCAAATCCAATGTATACAAAAAATATGTGGAAAAATATCAGCAGAATATGGCGCTATCAAGGCATGTCCCAGACACCATCATACTTTAGAAAATGGTCGTAGCGCAACAATTACTGTTTAACGCCCCACAGTAGAGCGCCATTTTATATTAAGTACTTCATAGTAGTAAAGACAGCACCTAAGTATAATAGTCAAAAGGGATCTGAGGGAAAGGGGGTCCCATGAAATGGTCATAAGCATCAGAAATTTCGCAGTGGGACATCAAGACATGCCCCAACAACAACCATCACATTAGAGTGTTCCATGACTTATTAGGTCTAAGGTAAAATTATATCATTGTATACGCAGATATAAAAGGACAGAAACAACATATGCGGAAAATTCATACAAATATATATTGGAAGATTAAGATGTCATTGAAGCATGACCCAGGCATGACCCTTTTATTTCTTTTCCCTAGTCTTAATAAATATTAAAATCGAACTCTAATCATCTTATCCAATACATTACCCCCAGAAGTTTCTTTTTCCTTTCAGCACATTTGAGCGGGAGCGAATGTGGACGGTACGCGCTTTATGGCAATCAAACTGTGCTGCCTTCTCCGTGCGCACTACCGATGCTGCTAGATACACCAGTACTAGCAGTCTCGGGAGTAAACCTTGCTGACCCCTCATCTTAACCAGGCATGGTAGAAACAATCCCACCTCCTCCTCCACGCAGTCTTTGTCTGTCCCTACAGTTTTTTTCCGCTAGTCATTCACCATTTCAACCCCCGGGCAGTCTGCTGTGCTTGCACAATGTTTTCCCCTTCTACTGTAGAGAATGGCCCGGGGTCTGTAGACTACTCCAGGGCATGCACAGTAGCCTTGGAGCCGTCCACAGACCAGATTACAACTGGAGAGAGTTGGTCGAGCCGGAAGTTTAGACACTCAGATTCTCCTAGACTAAATGACATAAAGAAGTTACAAGTTTAGGATATAAGACAGTCAGAACTCTTTCCTATTGCCCCACCGGAAATATTTATTGTGGAATGCGTCTACCGGCCATTTAGCTTGATCCTGAAGGGAAGTATCTAAAAGTGTTTTAGCCTCTAGGAATGCTTTACTATGGTCGTCAGCTCTGTTGTCTATGGACCGTTCAAATGCTTGTTCGGGTATGTTCACACGCTGAGCCAAAAACGTCTGAAAATACGGAGCTGTTTTCAAGGGAAAACCGCACCTGATTTTCAGACGTTTTTTGAGCAACTCACGTTTTTCGCGCCGTTTTTGGAGCTGTTTTCAATAGTCTATGAGAAAACGGGTCCAAAAACGTCCCAAGAAGTGCCCTGCACTTCTTTTGACGAGGCTGTAATTTTACGCGTCGTCTTTTGACAGCACAGTACGTCGGCAAACCCATTCAAATGAATGGGCAGATGTTTGCCGACGTATTGGAGCCATATTTTCAGGCGTAAAGCGAGGCATAATACGCCTGAAAATAGGTTGTGTGAACCCAGCCTTAGGGTGGAGTCTAGGTCTTGAAAGTCTTTACGTTTGTGACAAGTATGACCATCGATGCTCTCCGGTCACGTCACATGGGTGAATTACACTACTGAGCTTATTAATTTACCCCAAAAATTCATGCCCACCTACTAGATGACAGAATTATGCTAAATTACTCACATGTTTCCAACACCCCAATGTTTTATAACACAGTATGCTACCACCACCAATACTTATCTGGGCAATAGGGGCCTATGTTACTATATTTCCGCAACACGAGTTAGTCTCAATAAACACAGGTTATCTTAATGGAACATAAAATACTCTAAATGAATACAGGTAATGTTCTTTCCGTTGGTAAGATTAAGTTCTGCCCGACTACATGGAAGAGACTTATTAATCTTTGAAATTGAATGCAAAAAGTAGTTGTCCGATAAAAAGATGAAAAAAGGTATGCAGTTCCAAAGCATTCAAACAGGTTACGAAAATAAAAGGGATAAAAGAAACAGAAGAAAATCTTAGTGATGTACAGCAGTAATATCCTGGCTGTGGGGACAGCTAAAAATATGGGCAGTCACTCCAACCGAGATATGGATCCTCAACCATATCCTGATGGGTGACGCTTCTCCCTTTTTAAGGACAAAGCACAACCCAAATCCCCCCCCCCGCCCAGTGGCGTAGCTATAGGGGTTGCAGCAGTCGCACTTGCGACCGGGACCCTAAGCCAGGAGGGCCCGCCCGCACCACCTCTGTAAAATAATAATATGAGGCTGCTGCACAAGCAGAATAAAGACCGGAGACCACGGACCTACAGTTTGCAGTCCGCTTATCAGCGATTCCCCTGCTCCTTAGAGACAGCAGAGGGCTGTGAACATCACTACAGGGCTCCGACAGTAAGTGCTCCCCCAATCACTCATGTTTACATGACTGTACATTTGTTTCCCGATTTTCTTGAGTTTTGTGCCGCAATCGCGGCAATATCGCACCATTTTTCCTGTGTTTTTCTTAAGGATGGTAAAAATTTTGCCGCGATTGCGAAAAACGCATTGACTCCCTAACGACTGATAGGCTTTAGCCCTGTTCACACTGAGTTTTTTTTGCAGGCAGAAAAAATCTGCCTCAGAGTCCCTTAAGGAATTTTGATGCAGACTTTGACCTGCCTGCAAATTCTTGCCACGATTTTCGTGACGATTTTTGCCTGTGGCCATTGAGCGCCGCGGGCAAGGAACACCGTGAAAAATGCTTTCTCTGCCTCCCATTGATTTCAATGGGAGGTCAAAGGCGGAATCACGGTAAGAAAGAGCATGCCACTTTTGTTACCGCGAGTGGCTTGGTGTGATCCTGTCTGCTAGGGCCTTATCTAAGACTACCACATGGTAGGCTTAGATCGGTGGCCCATGTGTGATCCTGTCTGATGTGCCCTGTATCCAAGCCTACCACATGGTAAGCTTAGATACAAGGCCCCAAAAAACTGTCTGCTGGGCCCTGTATCTAAGTCTACCTTGTGGTAGGCTTAGATACAGGGTCCAACAGACTGTATCACACATTGGCCCTGTATCTAAGCCTACCACCAGGTTCGGTTGTTGGATAATGTCGGATTCAAGGACTACTTCGATGACTGCTTTTTTTATTTTCAATAAAATGGTTAATGAGGGTATTTCAATAAAATATTATTTTTAAACTTTATTACTACCGCCTTAGTAATGGCCGCCGGCTGATTGACAGCGTCTGTTACTAAGACGGGGCTTAGTGTTAGCCGGTGCAGAGTCTAACACTAACCCCCATTATTACCCCGGTGCCAACCACCACCAGGGGTACTGGGAAGAGCCAGGTGCGATCCAGTACCCGACCATCTGTAGTGATGGTTGGGCAAGGGGGCGGTCGCAGGCTGGTATTTTTAGGCTGTGAAAGCTGAAAAACAGTGGGGCTTCCCACCATTAACCATTTTGAGAATAAAAAAAACGCCGTCATCGAGGTAGTCCTCGAATCTGAAGTAGTCCAACAACCAAACCTGTAAAAAAACAAAGAAAAGCACAGCAATTCTTACACTTGCCTTTCCTGGGTCCAGCGCTGGAGCCGCAATGTCAACGAGCTGGGTCCTATATCTAATCATCATCTATCATGTGTGATACTCTCTGCTGAGCTGTGTATCCAATCCTATCCATAGATATAGGGTTGTAGTGCTATAGATATGCTGTTTCACGTGTGTGTGTGTGTGTGTGTGTGTGTGTGTGTGTGTGTATTATATATATACATACACATACATACACACACACACATTTTTTGGGGTGGACTTATGTATTGGGGATGCCGCCCCTGATGTTTTAAGACCTTAGCGACACCCCTGGCTGCTAGTGCTGCATCATTGGGTCACTAAGGAGACCCAGCGATGCAGCGGAAAGCTGCGGTCCGCCGGTCATGAGAAGTTTGGGGGGTGCCCAAGATAGACTTTTGCACCGGGGCTCGTGAGTCTTTAGCTACGCCCCTGCCCCCCCTTCTCTACCTTTCAGTGTGGATGTTAATTGGGCTGAGGTTCCAGAGGAGGCGGGTCATATGCTAATAAACAGGCCCCTCCTCCTCCACCTGGATATTACATTTGACTAACATTTTGGATTTGATCTATATGTGTACGGGATTCTGCCACAATTGTCTTTTTCATATTATTGATCAATGCTTGCATTTATCTTAATGAGAATACCAAATATGAACGGTGGTCTTCCTGGCTTGAACCAATATCTCATTCTGGGTTTTCCCCTCAACCCAATTACCAGATTTTTCTACCCATGAATGGCTAATCTTTCCTAATCCCAAATCTCTACACATAACGATAAATCCAAAGTATGACGGAGTGCTCTTAATACATGTGATTTACTTTTGATCTCCCCCTAAAATTCCTAGCTAATCAGTTTGGAGACGGGGCGTCTGGGCTTTAGAAACCCGGTCTCCTGAAATCTCCAGGAAGTTGGAATCGGCCCTCTGAAGAGTGAACAAAAATCGGTGGGTAAGGGCCCTTTTACACAGGGCAATTATCGGGCTAACGAGCGTTCACAGAACACTAGTTCCTGATCATTGCCCTGTGTAACGTTGATTGCCCAGGGCAACGATCAGCAAGCACTCGTTCATCGGCGTATCAATTTGGTAGCCTAAAATATTATAGTTGTCGGCAGGACATCTCCCATGCTGTCAACATGATAGAAATGTATGGGGACGAGCGATCGTAGTAACGAGCGCTCGTCCCCATACATAACTCCTTGTGAAAGAAGCAAACGGACACCGATCAACGAGCTGTGAACACCTTGATGAAAATAAGCTGTCTCATTGATCGGCACTCGTTGTTACGGCCAAAATGGGCCAGTGTAAGGCTTCATTCACATCTGCGTCAGGTTTCCCTTCTGATATTCCATCAGAGCTTTCCGTCAGAACGGAGCCCTGACTGAAACAACCCTTGTCTCCATTGTGCAAGGGTTACGTTGTTTTGAAGACCTGTGCCAATATTTTTTCTCTTAACAACGGTGTTCATACCCGCCACATTCCATGTGACAAGCTTGAGCAAATGGGGATGGAAAAGACATAGAGGTACCGATCTTATGCTCTAAGGAAATGGCTGTAAGGATGCTGGTGTGGCACATTTATCGCAAACCTCTCTGTCCCGGCCAGCGAAGGGCCCAAGTAGGGTTGATGAGCCATGGTGTATGTGTGTCCGGAGAGGGGGGGATAGGAAGGGATAACATCTTCTGAGGAAAAGAAGACATAACAGTGAAGTACACGTAAAAAAAAAACACTAAACAGATAGCATTAGTTCACTGACACTATTCTCAAGCAGTCGATAGCCTCTTGTCAGGTGGAACACTAATTAGACGTCGTCTGGCTTCAGTAGGATCTTCATAGAAGACTGGCACACTATCTTCCATAACGTTCCTTTGTGTTGGATAGAAAAGTTGAAACTGAACATTTTCATCAAGGTGTTCACAACCCGTAGTAAATGCCTTTTGTTTGGCCGTGATAAAAGTGGAGAAGTCTTTAAAAAAAATAAAATAAAAAAAAACAAACACAATTTTCTGATTGTGCAGGCTCGGAGAACTCTTATTTTAAATGTCAAGTTGAAATATTTAGCTAATATTGGTCCTAGTCTAGCACCCTCCCCCCCCCCCTCCGTGGGCCAGTGCCATGTACCCTCTCAATTGGCAGTGGATGATGAGGGATGTCCAATTAAAGAGCCTGCAGTATTTCTTTAGTCGGGTCTAGGACAAGAGCATCCCCTGAAATCTCCTCACGGATTTACACAAAGTTCATAAAATTCCATCTGTCTCTTTTCTCGAGGTCCTCAAGCTTGTCACGAACAATAATTGCATCATTTTGTCTCCGAGAGAGAGAGAGAGTGGTCGATTTCTGAGATGTTAAATTTACAGGTGTTATCCTGGGTTTTAAGGTCTGCGGTTTCATGCACGTTATTTATGATCTGTGCTAGTGCTGAATTTAAAAAAGCATGGAGAACATCTAGGAGCATGTCAAGCATTGGCACTAAATGTCGTGACACTTCTTGCTCTATGTCGATGGCTTGGTTATGTTCAGAAGTAGTAGATGATTCCTGGGCATGCAATAGAAAAAGGTCAGCAGACGTCATATCCTCATTTGTGAGGAATTCAGGAGGTAAATCTTCAGGTATACGAGTGGGCGCCAGTCCCATTAGCTGCTTGGCATCTTTTGGTGGTTTGCCATTGGTCATTTTGAATTGGGATGATAGAGATACCCGTAAATGCCAAGTATTTCTAGTAGATGTTAAAATGACTGCTCGGCGGATACATTGTTCAATCACCAGGTATGACCTGGGGAGAGAGATTTGATTTTATTCGTGTCTGGGGGGAGAGTCCCTGACTTAGTGGGCCATCAAGACAGCTTACCTTCAACATTACGGGAAGGTGCCCGTGCCGTTGAAAAGTATAGAACATGTCCTATTTCAGGCCGTAATTACGGCACGGGCAGGCCCATAGAAGTCAATGGGGCTCCTGTAATTACGAGTGACTACGTGTGTGCACCCGTAATTACGGGAGCGTTGCTAGGCGACGTCAGTAATTAGTCACTGTCCAGGGTGCTGAAAGAGTTAAACGATCATCAGTAACTGTTTCAGCACCCTGGACAGTGACTTCCGATCACAATATAGATCAACCTTTTTTTTTTTTTTTTAAAAGACGTTCATACTTACCCAGAACTCCCTGCTTCTTACTCCAGTCGGCCTCCTGGGATGACCTTTCAGCCAATGTGAAAACTGCAGCCAATCACAGGCCAATCACTTGCTGCAGCGGTCACATGGACTGCAGCGTCATCCAGGGAGGTCGGACTGGATGTCAAGAGAAGGACACGTCACCAAGACAACGGCCGGGTAAGTATGAATTTGTTACTTTTTCTGCGGAAACGGCTGCCGCTTCTCTCTATCATGCACTGATAGAGAGAAGGGGCTGCCGATTACTGCAGTGTAATTTTGCAGCGAAAACGTGCCCGTAAATACGGGTGATACCGGACCCGTATTTACGGGCACGGATCCGTAAATACTGGTGCAATACGGGTCGAATACGTGTGGACCAAGAACCCGTATTTACGGTTGGAAAAAAATACGGTCGTGTGCATGGGGCCTTACACGTGGGGTAAAGCATTTGCTGCAGGGTGAACCTTAACATGGCTTCGGATTTGTGTGTTGTTTCTTATGTGTAATGAAAGCTGATTTCAGGGTAAAACACTTCCCGCATTCTGAACATGAAAACAGATTCTCTCTTGTGTGAATTATTTGGTGTTTCACAAGATAAGCTTTCTGGATAAAACATTTCCCACAATCTGGACATGAAAACGGCTTATCCCCGGTGTGGTTTTTTTGATGGTCAACAAGATGTGATTTCAAAGTAAAACATTTCCCACATTCGGAACATGAATATGGCTTCTCCCCTGTGTGAATTCTCTGATGTCTAACAAGATCCGATTTTTGGTTAAAACATTTCCTGCATACTGAACATGAAAATGGCTTCTCCCCCGTGTGAATTCTCTGATGGCCACAAAGACTTGATTTTTGAGTAAAACATTTCCCACATTCTGTGCATAGAAATGGCTTTTCCCCTCTGTGATTTTTCTGATGTTGAACAAGATGTGATTTCTGGATAAAACATTTTCCACATTCTGAACATAAAAATGGTCTCTCATTTTTGTGAATTCTGTTATGTCTGCAAAGACTGCATTTAGTCTTAAAATTCTTCCCACATTCAGCACATGTAAATATTTTACCCCCTCCAGGACCTGGATCTTGTTGATCATTCAGTGATTGATCAGATGAAGGTTCCTTGTGGTTAGTGGGATCAGTAGAGAAATCGCTGTTGTGAAGGACCGAGGTTAACGTTGTGGTAATGAAATGTTCTCCAGAATTATCTTGCGCGATTTTATTATCTTCTACTTTATAATCCGGAGATAAAAGATGTCTCTCCAAGTTTTTGGCAAAGTCGTCTGTTGGAAAGAATTATTTTTTTTTAATAATTAGAGTTTTTTGCAAAACCACAATATATAAGATTTAAAAAACTGAGATTAGTAGCAGACTATTTGGCAATGTGACAGTATGTTAGGCTATTTATAACACAGTGTCTACGTGAGTTGAGTGTCAGTAGTAAAGGGGGCAATGGTGATGGAAGTAGTAGTGAAATACCTTTTTGAGCTTAAAGGCGCGGGAAATTAATTGACTATCCGTAAATCTTTATTAGTCCTCTACTGGAGCTACTGAAATGTAATAAAAAGTGGCTCATACTGCTATTGTCCATAACCCCGTAACGACCGGTGTATAGTATTTTTACGTCGGCCGTTTGGGGTAGTTCTTCTGAAGTGCCACCTTTTCACGTCGGCACTTCAGAAGAACTTTTTCCGCATCATGCGGGGTGCTCCTGAAGTCCGGGCTGTTTGAACCCCTCAGATGCGGTGCTGAATAGCGAGCACCGCATCTGAGTTATTTTAGAGGGAGGGAGCTCCCTCTCTCACCACACTGGCATCCCGTGTGCATCGCGGGGTGCCAATGGTTTCTATGGGCCTAACAAAGGCCCCCAGGTCTAACTTAAGTGATTGCCTGTTAGTTTTACACTGACAGGCAATAATACACTGCAATACAGAAGCATTGCATTGTATTATAAAAGTGATCAAAAAAATCGTACAGTAAAATTCCCTAGTGGGACTAAAAAAAAGTGAAATAAAATTAAAACCCACTTTTTCCCCTTACAAAATACTTTATTATTAAAAAGTAAAAAGTTACTCATATTTGGTATCACCACGTCCGTAACGAACCCGGTATTTAAAACTGTTACATTATCTAGCCCACAAGGTGAACGTCATAAAAAATAAAATAGAAAACAACGCCAGAATTGCCGTTTTCTGTTCATTCTACCTTCAAAAAATGTGAGAAAAAAGTGATCAAACAGTCGCATCTACTCCAAAATTGTACCAATAAAAACTATAAGTCGTCCCGCAAAAAAAAACAAACCCTCATACAGCTGCATCGGTCAAGAAAAAAAAAAGTTATGGCTCTTAACCCCTTAGTGACTACTAATACGCCTTTTTACGTCGGTCACTAATGGGCTTTAGGCTAGGCTAAGTCCTGCACGGGTCTCCCGTGCAGGCAGGAGCCGGGGCTCTGCTGTCTGATGACAGCTGAGCTCCTGCTCCAACGCCCGCGATCGAAGTTTACTTCGATCGCGGCCGTTTAACCCGTTAAATGCCGCCGTTAATAGCGACTGCGGCATTTAACTTTGTTTATAGAGGGAGTGAGCTCCCTGTCACCCAATGGCGGCCCGCGAATGCAATCGCGGGTCTCCGATGGGGTGTCATGGCAGCCGGGAGCCTGATAAAAGCCCCCAGGTCTGCCCTGGACATATGCCTGTTAGGACGCGCCGGAGGCACGTCCTAACAGATTGCCTGTCAGATTTACACTGACAGGCAATAATGCTCTGGTATACGAAGTGTACCAGAGCATTATAGCAGCGATCGGAATATCGCACAGTAAAGTCCCCTAGTGGGACTAATAAAATAAGTCATCAAAGTGAAATAAAGATTATTAATAAAAAGTACAGTAAAAAAATAAATAAAACCATTTTTTTCCATAAGTGGTTTTATTTAGTAAAAGTGTAAAAAAAAAAAAAAAAAAAGTACACATATGTGGTATCGCCGCGACCGTAATGACTCCATTAATAAAGTTAATATGTAATTTAAACCGCAAAGTGAACACCGTAAAAAAAAAATGAATCAATAAGTCCCATGCACCCCAAAACAGTACCATTCAAAACTACGTCTTGTCCCGCAGAAAACAAGCCCAAAAAATCACTACATTGATGGAAAAATAAAAAAATTACGGCTCTTGGAAAGCGACGATGCAAAAGCAAATAATTTTAGTTCAAAAGTGTTTTTATTGTGCAAAAGTCGTAAAACATAAAAAAACCTCTACATATGTGGTATCGCCGTAATCGTACCGACCCATAGAATAAAGGTAACATGTTATTTACGTCGCATAGTGAACGGCGTCAATTTAAAAACGCATAGAACAATGGCGGAATTTGTTTTTTTTTATAATCCCCCACAAAAAGGTTAATAAAAGTTAATATAAAAATTATATGTACCCAAAAATGGTGCTATTAAAAAGCACAACTAATCCCGCAAAAAACAAGTCCTCATACAGCTATGTAGACGAAAAAATTAAAAAGTTATAGCTCTTTGAATGCGACTATAGAAAAACAAATAAAATAGCTTGGTCATTAGGGCCTAAAATGGGCTGGTCACTAAGGGGTTAAAATACGGAGACAGAAAAACAAATAATTTTGGAAAAAGTGTTTTTACTGTGTAAAAGTAGGAAAACATAAAAAAAGCATATAAATTTGTTATTGCCGCAATTGTAATGATCCGCTGAATAAAGTTATGTTATTTATACAACGCGGTAAACGGCGTAAAATTAAGGACGCAAAAAAAATTACTACATTTCTGGTTTTTTTTCCAGTACCCCACAAAAGTAGTAAATAATAAGTTAATCAATAAATAATTTTTACCCCAAAATGGTGCTATTATAAAATACAACTTGTCCCGCAAAAAAAAAAAAGTCCTTATACAGCTATGTCAAGGGAAAAATAAAAAGTTGTAGATCTTTGAATGCGACGATGGAAAAACCTAAAAAAATTGCTCGGTCGTTAAGCTTTAAAATACCTTCGGTATTAAGGGGTTAATGGGTAGGATTATTTATGAAATGGCGTTCCTATATTTATTTTTCAACTATGCCCACTTACGGTGCCGCTGTCTTTTTTGCATAACCTAGACTGCCGACAATCATAATATTTTAGGCTGCATAAACCATACAATCAGCCGATGAACGAGTTGCTCATTCATTGGCTGATCGTTGCCCGATAATTGTGTGGTGTAAACGGGCCCTTAGTCTCCATGCGGTGCAGCCAGCTAAGCAAAAAGGAGGCCTGGATCCCAAGATTGGATTCTTCTCAATTTCTGTCGGCTTCAAGACTTTACCTGAACTCAGAATGATGTATGTATGGACGATGGATACAGATTAGCCACATTCCCTCTTACTTTGCGTGGACGCGCTGAAAGAATCAGCCTACAATATTTTTATTTTTTAAAGTACGATAAATAAAAGTTCATGTGTCAATCAAAAACTATGAACAAAAGTAACTGTCTTTAACTGCACTTCGATTGCTCACATACGTAGGAAGTATCACGGTTCTCACCGGTTTGTTTGTGGATACTCTGTGTCGTCTGGGAGATGGTGCTTGTAACCCAGGGCAACGCATGGCACAGCAGGTTTAGAGGCAGTCAGATGAATAGGCCAGAAGTCAGGACAGGCAGCAGACGTCGTTATGGGTATGGATAGCAATAGGTCAAGGCAGGCAGCAGGCAAGGATAGTACAAGTTCAGGCAGAGGTCACAATGGGAAATCCAGACAAAGGCAGAAGGCAAGGAAACAGAGAAAACTGGGTACAGGGAAGCTCACAGGGATAACTTGGTTGAACAAGCAAAGATCTGAGGGAGGCGGGTCCCTAAATAGGAAGTCTTAGGGTTTTGACACACGCCGGCCCTTTAAGAAGGGAAGAGTCCGCGCGTGCGTGCGCCCTCTAGTGGCTGCAGCCGCACATAGTGGATGATGGTCGTGGAGGGAGGTGAGAGATGCCGTTACCTGACGACGCCCAGAGCCTGCAGAGCGTCCTGATCGGGTGAGTGGAGCTCGGGACGAGCATGAGGGAATGGAGGGTGCAGGAACCGGAGCAGAGGCCGTGGAAGCAGCGGGGAACGGCGTGGCAGCCATTACAGGAAGGTTCCAGATGCAGATGGAAAACACTTGTGTGGCCACGATATACGGTAAAAACATTTGCTTATACACTATTCTCTCCGGTGTCACTTTCGGTGAGTCTTGACTGTCTTCTTTTAACATACCCTGCTCACAACTACTTCGCGTGAGTGAAACTGAACGTGACTGTGAAGAAGTGGTGGATAGTCTCCTGTTTCTCAAGACTGATCTCACGGAGATTCAACTAGCAAATCCATATCTGGTATTTTATGTTGATGGAATCGGTCATAAAGATGAACTGAGCCCAGGATATACAGTGGTTGATGAAGAACAGGCTGTTAAGGCTGAAGCACTGCCCTGTCCACGCTCAGGTCAGAGGGCCGCACTTACTGCATTAACTAGAGTAAAAATCCAAGATATGCACTTGGAGCAGTGAACGACTTTAGTTTAATATGGAGAGAAAGAGGTTACTGACCGCTACTGGCACTCATATCTTATGATAACGAAATATAGCAGTTGTCAACAATCCAAGAATCATTTTTTCATGCCCGATTTGAACCCGTGTTGGACCCATTTTCACTGATCTCTCATAGACTTGAGTCTATTGAGGGATCTGGGAAAATGGGCAAAAATAGGACATGTCCTATTTTTTCCCGGGCCGTTCACGCAGTCCATTAAAATAAAAGGCCATGTGAATAGCCCCATAGACATGAATTGATTTTAATGCAAAAAAAAACTAGATGGACCTTTAAAATTCAAGTGGCTCTTAAAGGGGTTTTCCGAGATCCACCAGTAATAAAAAAAATACCTATAAAAAAAATCTATTTCCCCTTCTTTATATAATTTGTTGACAATATTCCAGTCACAAAATTCTTTATTTACCATCACTTACTGTACGTTCCCGTTTTGCACCGTTTGTTGACATGTCTTGCTAGGCGTATTTGTTTACTTATGCTTTACTTGCCTGCCAACTACACTGACTAGACAGATCCGCGCACGCGCTGATAAATCTGTATTCGCCTTAAAGCTCTGTATTTTTTATCATTCTGTTTTTTTAGTGTTCCCACACCGTATGCTAGTGAGCGTAAGAGTCATATCTTTGTACGAAAACAGTCCTATCTTCATTCCTCAAGCCTTTCTGAGTTAACCCTCGCCTCCCCCCAGCACACCCTATATCCTGCACTTGCGCACCGATGTCCTGTTCTGGTGCGCGCGCACAACAGAATACCACGGCGCATGCGCAGTAACTAGATTTGAGGCTCTGACGAAACAGGGAAGAATCAGACAAGATTTCGGCGGTGGCCGGGCATAATAAGCGGAACGAATGAGACTGCCGGATTATTACCATAAAGGGCGTGAAATGTTTGCAGACCGTTATTTACGGTCGGAGTTTAGGAGAGGGGAAAACGGCAATGAACTTTTGACCACAGCGGCCAGCGAGGGGGTGAGGAGAGTTCAATAGGTGAAATGCTGGTGACAGGTTCCCTTTAAGCCGACATCCTGGAACGGAGGGTCCTGTTGCATTATTTTCTGGATAACCCTAATGGGACTGCTGCTCCATTTAAAAATCGACAATTGGACTTTCCTGGCCGCCTGTTTCTCAGAACGCTGGTTAGCTGCAAGCTATAGTTCGTATAGTGCCCTATTATGCCATTATAACCCACTGTCTAGACTTAGTCTCTTTCTTAAGTTCTCTTCCAGTTTCTGGTAATAGTTTTCCACTTGTAATTATGACCCTACATACAAATATTATTCGGTCAAATGTTTGAAAACATGTCTGTGTACACCGTTCAGCCAGAACATTAAAGCCACCTGCCTTATTATGTAGGTTCCCCTCGTGCCACCAAAACAGCTCTGACCCGTCGAGGCATGGACGTCATGTACCCAAGACGTAACCAACAGATCTTTTAAGTCATGTAAGTTGCTAGGTGCGGCCTCCATGGTTTAGACTTGTTTTTCCAGCACATCCCACAGATGCTCAATCGGATTGAGATCTGGATAATTTGGAGGCCAAGTCAACACATTGAACTCTTTTGTCATGTTCCTCAAACCATTCCTGAACAACTGTTGGAGGGCGCGTTATCCCGCTAAAAAAGGCCTCAGCTATTAGGGACTACCATTGCCATGAAAGGGGTGTACTTGGTCTGCAACAATGTTTATATAGGTGGTACGTGTCAAGATAACATCCACATGACCCAAGGTTTCTTACCAGAACATTGCCCAGAGCATCCTACTGCCTCCGCATGCTTGCCTTCTTATCATAGTGCATCCTGGTGCCATCTCTTCCCCAGGTAAGCAACGTACTCACCCCTTGCCGTCGACATATTACAAAACAATAAGTCATTCATCAGACCCGACCACCTTCTTCCGTTACTCTATGGTTCAGTTCTGATGCTCACCTGCCTATTGTAGGCACTTTAAGCGGTGGACATGGGTGAGCCTGGCGGAATCAGTATGTGACTCTTTTCAGTATTCGCTAGTTATCACTCACCGGTGCTGCTACATGTAGGCGTTTCCTCCTCCTTACACGGCGGGCTATCTTCCACAAGCATCTCTTTTTCTTCTTCTGTTATAACTTCATATTTATTATCAGCCAGTTCTTCTTCAACCTAATTCCTCATATAAAGAACACGTAATGCACAAATAAGAAGACCGTTGGAGATGTTTAACAGAACATTTTATGAAATCAGAAACAATTATAACCATTAACTACTGTGCCAAATAAAAAGTGAACCATGAACGGAGACGGGTCATATACAGGATTTGGTGTGATCTCTTATCTACCTTATAATCCTCTATAGCATTGTGATTGTCCTCCTGACAGATCTGTGTAAGTAGTGGATCGGAGAACCAATCTGGTATGTTCTTCAAACTGGATCCATCTGTCGAAGAAGCAAGCACAATGACTGCATACACTGTTTGTATGTGACTATCAGGTCATGAATATTTCTTGGGGAACTCCAAAACTGCTCTACCGGCATTCAATGAACGTTTCTGCTTACACAGTGATGTTTTTGTATTGAAAATTTAATTAAAAGTAGAACAAATTCCCAATTGGGAACACAAACTTACAACATAAGTACAATCCATGATCTATCGACAAGGGATCAAAATACAAAAATCGACTTCATACATTGTAAACAATCTGGACAGTTCCACAAACCATATTATACACAAGATATTCATAGATCAAAGCAGATCATCCCTTACAGATGGACCATTCATACCAACTCATTCACTCGGGCCTTGAAATTATTTGAAAGTTACAGGGCGATGGCTACTTGTGCATTGATCCAGAGATGTCCTATTTTAAGGAATCTGTCTGGGATCCCCCTAGCAGTATAAGTTAGCTTATACAAAGATAGATCAGCATTGACAAGTTGAAGCCAATGGGATAATGTGTTTTTTTTTAGGAGGTTTCCAATTAAGGAGTATCGTTTTCCTAGCGTAAAATAGAAGAAGTCTAAAGTTTCGTACCAGACCTAACAAGCTACTCTCTGGGGCGCACACTCCCGGGAATTCCAACTTTGTGTTTAAAAAAAAACTATGAACCAGTAAGCCCCAAGAAGTGGGCAATCCCATATCATATGAGTGAAAGTGCCTTGTGAGCCATGACATCTAGTACAGGTGTCGTTGCCAAGCCTCCCCATTCGGACAAACCTAGACAAGTGGACTCTATGGAGCCCCTTTGTCTCTATCAACTGATCTCTGGCGCTGACCTCCATGAAGCAGTTAATTCTTCCACTTGGTGGTCCACTGAAGTAGGAATGTCAAGTTGCCATTTCTCAAAAGATTTCTCTAAAGGCGAATCCTGTATCCCATTGAGGACTTACACAGCGATGTTGGGGATTGGCGATTCTCCATCATGACGTCCTTGTACTGATCCTTGTGTTCTTCTATATACTCCCACTCCTCCATGGAGAAATAAACCGCGACATCCTGACATCTTATAGGAGTCTAATACACACAAAGATACAAACTCAAAGATCACCTCTAAGGCCTTTTGTTTCCAACATGTACAAGATACATTTTTCCAGAAATGTATCCTGGAGAAATAGAGAACTAAGAGTCGTCTTACACGGCCCAACAGGCCGTGTAAACGAGTGCCGCTCAATGAGACATCTCGTTGAGCGGCGCTCGTATGTATGGCTCGTTACTCAGACCACTCGTCTTCATACATTTCTATCATATCGTAAGCACATCACCGTTTACACAGGGAGATGTGCTGCCGACAGCGATAATACTTTCGGCTACATAAACGATACCATCAGCCGATGAACTAACGTTTGCTTGTTAATCGGCTGATCGTTGCCCTGGGCAATGATCGGGAACGAGCACTCTGTGACCATTCGTTTGCCCGATAATTGGCCCGTGTAAAAGGGCCTTTGGTCTAAGCAAGGAATGGCTAAAGACTGAAAGGGCAATGGGTAACTTGCCATGAAATTCCACGAGTTTGCATGCAACACCCTCCTAAACCCTGACCAATGGGGGGGTAGTAAGTGCAGAGACTAAGAAGCACACAATATGTTAGGACAGTAGTGGTATAACCCAATAACAGATCAATCTGGAATTACAGTATAGGAAAGCATACAGTAGTCGCTTATGCGTTTCACCACAAACGTTAGGTAGGAAAATAGTGTGGAAATTCAATAAGTAGAGTCAAGTCAGATGCTACTGTGCAGATTATAAGAGAATTCTTGAGAACAGGCATCTATAGAAAACCTAGTTAACTGATATCCCCCCATGGGTCACTTCAACATCCCCCTGCTCAGCTGCCCCCAAACCGCTATAACTCACCTCCTCCAGTGGTCCTGCACAGCCACCCACAAAGAGGGCCACACACTAGACCTTATTTTCACAAGCCTCTGTTCCCTATCTGACCTCTCAAACTCGCCTTCCCCTTCTCTCCACAACTGCCCCTGGTCCAGAAAATAGCACGACCTCGTAGGAACCTTCAATATCTTGATGTTCGTACGCTCTCTGACTCTCCCGTTTCTTTACAAAAATAGCCACTGTTTTCTATAACACAGTCACCTGCGCTCTGAACTCAGTCGCCACTCTCACACATACCAGATCTCGCCGAGTCAATAGGCAGCCCCGGCACACCAATGGGATAAGAAAACGTAGGCAAACTTCAAGGGCAGAGCAACGTTGGTAGAAAATCTAGGACTTCACAACATACGAAGATGCAATTCCTACCTTTAAATCTGCACTTCTAAAAAATGTCTCTACTGTCATATCTGGTCTGTCCCACAACCCCAAATAATTATTTAACGCTTTTAACTCCCTACCCTGATGCCCCCTCCAACATCTCTCATCTCCACTAAGGATTCTGCCACACATTTCAAACACAGGATTGATATTCGAGCTTCAAGCTACAGTCCCCACCACCCCTCTCCACAATTCCTCAGTGCTCTTCACCCATAACCTGCTACTCCACCATTACTGATGGAAAGCTCTCGAAATCACACCTCACCGCACGTGCACTTGACCAAATTCCACCCCACCTCATCCCTAAAGTTACTATGGTGTTTATCCCAGGCCTCACCCATCTCTTTAATCTATTCAATTCAAGGGTTCACTTACTTTTTCTTCCCACTGTATAGCGAATATATTGGATCTAAGAACAAATTCACTTTAAACTTTTCGACTTGCAGAGGTGCCGAAAAAAACCCTTCCCTTTACTACCTACTACCCCACACAATGATACAGTCATCATCCAGACACCGTCCTGGGTGTCACTGTATAATATCCCGGTATTCCCGGTAGTCCTCACCTCTCCAGTCAGCAGCTCCATGATCTTGTTGGTGAGTTCTATGATCTTCTGCTCGTTGCTTCTCTCATTCATCAGCGAGTGAGGTGGAGGCTTCGTGATGGGGATCTGGGTCCTGCTCCATCCATCCTCATCAGATATCGTCTTCACTACTATGTAATCCTTTGCATGGAGAGACACATGGATTTAACGTTACACATTCCTTTCATCTCTCTGGTGTCTCACCCTTCAAGGAACTTATCTAGGGGTATAGTGAGCAATTCCTCAATTTTAAGTTAATATAAAGTGAATGTCAACATCGGTGCTCCAAAATAATGTCTTAAAAATCTGCAGTTAATGGGATTGATTCTTAACCCCCTTCGCTCATGGTGGCATTAGGACCGCAATTGGACTTAATAGTACGTAATATACGGCCGACATCCATCTCTCTGCAGCGAACGGGATCAGAGATAACTCCGATCCTAGACTCTTAGATGGTGCGGTCAATAGTGACTGCAGCATTTAAGTGGTGAGACAGAGGGGACGCCCTGTTATCGGCGTCACGCAACGCGAACGTGGGGATTTGACAGGCAAACAAAGGCCCTGCTGACAATAGTTATATAACAGCAATAATATTGAGTATTCCAAAGCATTATAGAAGCGATCAATAGATCGCACTGTATACACACAACTATTTTGTATAGACGCAACAGTATCGACCTGTGCAACAAATTAATTTATTTTTTTAACCTCCCCTTAAAAAAAAAAAAAAAAAAAAAAAAAAAAAAAGGTCCTCAATGAGTTATATGTACCAAAAAACGTTGATGCCGTTGAACAATACATCCTGACAGCTGCGTCAATAGAAAAAAAAAAAAGTTACGGCTCTCTAAATACGGCAACACAAAAACTAAAAATATCCCTAAAAAATAGACTTGGTCCTTAAAGCGGCTGTCACCACATTGTGGGAGGAAGTCCCGTCACAGCGTGATCGGATGAGATTACGCTGTGCAATAAAACAAGCTGGGCTGGAATGGAGAGAAGTGTATGATGCTGATTGGTCACTGATTGGTCAGCGTCATACACTTCTCTGTACAACACCCAGTTGGTAAAAAGTAAAAACACGCCCAGTTGGTCATTAAGAAACTAATTTGCATAAATCTAAAATTGCTCAAAAATGATCGTTTTTCAAAATAAAAACCACTGCTGTTCTCTACATTACAGCGCCGATCACATTATGTAGGAGACACGGCACTTATAATCTGGTGACAGCCTCGTTAAGGTGTTAGGGGTTAATATTGGATGATTTGAGATTGCATTATTCTGTGTGCACACGGAAGTAAAAATTTAAAAGAAAAGGTTGATGTCCTGATATTATCTCTTTTTCGCTTTCATTTTTGGATATTTTTGTGCACACCTATTTATATCGGATTGATGGCTAAGTGGGAGCTGCTTATTTGTTATTAACACTTTTATTTAAAGGGTCACTCCGGTCAAAAACAAAAATTCAGCTTTTGGTCACTCATGAATCTCTACAAACCCCCGAGGTTTCATTTATCTGAATGGTGACGTCTCAGATCTCCAGTGTCCACTACTTGGCCGCACACTAGAGC
This sequence comes from Rhinoderma darwinii, assembly GCF_050947455.1. NCBI lineage: Eukaryota > Metazoa > Chordata > Amphibia > Anura > Rhinodermatidae > Rhinoderma > Rhinoderma darwinii. The sequence continues at coordinate 88,719,467 of NC_134697.1, read as the reverse complement.
AGTGATGTCATGAGCCGCTTGGGATGACATCATTTTTTACAATCATACAATGGACACTACCCCTGTGCAAGATACTAACAGGACACCAGTGCCGATGCGTCTATGTATAAATACCTCGTGTTTTCTGTCAGTCAGGCTCCAAGACCCATGGTTTCTTACAGTCAGTTTTACATTTTCCCAGCCTGGGAGGGGCTTAGTTGTGTGCACCGCCCACTGATATCTATATAAGGAGAGGTAATTAACATGCAGCTGACTCAACGTCATGGAGTGCTTGCTGATTTTTCATTTTTTTTTTCACCGGAGTGATCCTTTAATGGCAATAAAAACGCTGTTATGTCTTTGTGACAATGGCCAAAATCCACAAAATAACAGGATTTCGTGAGATATTTTTCCAGGAATCCCTCACCTCTCCAGTCAGCAGGTAGATAATATCAAGGGTGAGGTTTAATAAGCTCTCGGCCATGTGTTTTCTGTTCTCGTCCATCCTTGTTGGCTCATCCAGTAGAAGATTTATGGTAGGATGCACTCATTCAACCACCTAGTGGAGTAAAAAAAAAAAAAAGGAGAAATCAATTTTACTTCAGATTTGGAAAAACATAAATCCTATATAAAGTAGAAGTATCTCAATAATTGGGATTTATAACGGAATACACCCTAATGGACTTGACTGCTACTCAAGGAGGAGTTTGTCCTTTTACCTATATCAATAGGGTCCTGTACCACGCTCCGCTTGGTCTGGGCAGAGGATCTTCAGTTCTGGAGGGTTGTAGCCCTCTAGTCCAGGTGGTAGCGTTGGGGGGGGGGGGGGATCTTGTCACTGCCCTCTACCCTCCCTTGGAGTTGTCTGGCTCAGCTGTGGCCGCAGCTGATCTGCGCCCCCCTCTGGCACTTGGGGAGTTGTTCTACCTATACGTCTGGCGGGGTGTAAGAACAGTCGTTTTCAGGAAGTTGAAGGGGTTTTCCAGGAAGACACAATTTTTACGGCGCACAGTTCACGAGCAGTGAGTTATATGAAGGAACACAAAGAAAATGGGGCGGGCACTGAAGCATAATCTAAGAATGAACGGGGCGGGCATTGAGGAGGCTGTGAACCAATAGGGTGCCTCAAACCTGGGTATACGTCAAAGTCCCGGGTTTGAGGTATCCTATTGGGTCCACAGCCTCCTCAATGCCCGTGCCGTTCATTTCAACGTCCGGCCGGCCGGCCAGAGGTAGGGGGAATAGGAACAAATGCAGATTAGGACGTTTATTTAATTTTGACAAAGAGTATTAGTCCAAACATTTTGTATCCCTGGAAAACCCCTTTAAGAGCTTCATGAAATGGGTTTTCATGGTGGAGAAGATGCAGACAAGCCCAAGGTCACCAAGCGCAAAGCCAATCGTTGACTTGAGTGGCGCAAAGCACGATGCCGCTAGACTCTGGAGAAGTGAAAACGGGTTCTCTGAAGTAATGAATCTTGTTTCACGCCATTATTCAAATCAATAAAAAGTGGCCTGCCCGCTTTGATGCCAGCTCTAATGTCCATAGTCATTTTGGGCCAGTCTGTCTGGACTCAACTGTATTTAATGCGGAACATCCCCATCTGTGTGACAGCGGAAGATCAGTGGTCCAAAAATATTTTACCTATTGAAAACAACCATCTGCCCACATTGATGCCAATCTGATTCCTGACCCGTTTACGTCTCCAGAGGAACGTTGAGACCAGATTCTTGCCTCCCTGAAGTTGTGGCGGGAGAACAGAGTCTCAGTTGATCCACGTGGACCGACGAGCGTAACCTGCAAATAACCAGTGGGGAGGCCCAGCTCCATCAAGAGCCATCCGGCTGCTCCATTATTAGGCCCCTCTGATTATTTCAAAATAGCACCTCCGACTCCTGGGAAGAGTGGCGCACCGGAGGCCTAGAAACAAGGCGCTTGCCTCATTTGGTCCCCCAGATTTTGCAGCGACTGGTGAGAGGGGTTAGTCCTGTATGCCTAGCTTCATCCCTGCTCTGGAAGCTGCCATCCTGCAAACCCACCTGCAACCTGATGATCCTCCACTGTTCCAAAGCTGCACTCTAACACAGGGTAACGGAGCCGCACTCCGACGCAGTGTAACGGAGCCGCACTCCGGCGCAGGGTAACGGAGCCGCACTCCGACGCAGGGTAACGGAGCCGCACTCCGACGCAGGGTAACGGAGCCGCACTCCGACGCAGGGTAACGGAGCCGCACTCCGACGCAGGGTAACGGAGCCGCACTCCGACGCAGGGTAACGGAGCCGCACTCCGACGCAGGGTAACGGAGCCGCACTCCGACGCAGGGTAACAGAGCTGCTGGGTTGCAGACAGAAGGTGCATTGGACACATTTTTGTTACACCTCCACCGGAATCCACACAGGCAGCAAAGTCACGTGACTGATTATTAAAAGAAGTTCTCCATAGTTACTGGACCAAAAATACAACCCTAGTAAATATAAAAGTCACACACAACGTAGCCCCCCCCCCGTAATAACGCACGTCACACGTACCCCGACCGGAGGTGCCGCAACCTGAAGGGATCAAACGACCTCTGATGATGTCACAGTCATGTGATCATTGATTGATCCCATAACTGATATTATCAAAGGTCCTTCAGCCGCTAGGAAGTGACATCCACTGTAATACGCTGCAATCCCACGACTGATCACATGATCGTGACGTCGTCAAAGGTCCTACACCCTTCACTGTTAGACTGTGATTGATCACATGACGGGGACATCAGCAAAGGTCCTATTCACATTCCCGCTAGGATGTAACATCAGGTATGTGCGATCTGTATACAGCGTTATGTCCGGAGTCATTGTGTATAATATGGAAATATGTGTATTGTATACAGCGTATAGATCTATAGTGTGTATTGTATGCAGTGTATAGATCTATAGTGTGTATTGTATGCAGTGTATAGATCTATAGTGTGTATTGTATGCAGTGTATATATCTATAGTGTGTATTGTATACAGCGTATAGATCTATAGTGTGTATTGTATGCAGTGTATATATCTATAGTGTGTATTGTATACAGCGTATAGATCTATAGTGTGTATTGTATGCAGTGTATAGATCTATAGTGTGTATTGTATACAGCGTATAGATCTATAGTGTGTATTGTATGCAGTGTATATATTTATAGTGTGTATTGTATACAGCGTATAGATCTATAGTGTGTATTGTATACAGTGTATAGATCTATAGTGTGTATTGTATACAGTGTATAGATCTATAGTGTGTATTGTATACAGTGTATAGATCTATAGTGTGTATTGTATACAGTGTATATATTTATAGTGTGTATTGTATACAGTGTATAGATCTATAGTGTGTATTGTATGCAGTGTATAGATCTATAGTGTGTATTGTATGCAGTGTATATATCTATAGTGTGTATTGTATACAGCGTATAGATCTATAGTGTGTATTGTATGCAGTGTATAGATCTATAGTGTGTATTGTATGCAGTGTATATATCTATAGTGTGTATTGTATACAGCGTATAGATCTATAGTGTGTATTGTATACAGCGTATAGATCTATAGTGTGTATTGTATGCAGTGTATATATTTATAGTGTGTATTGTATACAGCGTATAGATCTATAGTGTGTATTGTATACAGTGTATAGATCTATAGTGTGTATTGTATACAGTGTATAGATCTATAGTGTGTATTGTATACAGTGTATATATTTATAGTGTGTATTGTATGCAGTGTATAGATCTATAGTGTGTATTGTATGCAGTGTATATATCTATAGTGTGTATTGTATACAGCGTATAGATCTATAGTGTGTATTGTATGCAGTGTATATATTTATAGTGTGTATTGTATACAGCGTATAGATCTATAGTGTGTATTGTATACAGCGTATAGATCTATAGTGTGTATTGTATACAGTGTATAGATCTATAGTGTGTATTGTATACAGTGTATAGATCTATAGTGTGTATTGTATACAGTGTATATATTTATAGTGTGTATTGTATACAGTGTATAGATCTATAGTGTGTATTGTATGCAGTATATAGATCTATAGTGTGTATTGTATACAGTGTATATATTTATAGTGTGTATTGTATACAGTGTATAGATCTATAGTGTGTATTGTATACAGTGTATATATTTATAGTGTGTATTGTATACAGTGTATAGATCTATAGTGTGTATTGTATGCAGGGTATATATCTATAGTGTGTATTGTATACAGTGTATATATCTATAGCGTGTATTGTATACAGTGTATATATCTATAGCGTGTATTGTATACAGTGTATATATCTATAGCGTGTATTGTATACAGTGTATATATCTATAGCGTGTATTGTATACAGGGTATAGATCTATAGCGTGTATTGTATAGATCTATAGTGTGTATTGTATACAGTGTATAGATCTATAGTGTGTATTGTATACAGTGTATAGATCTATAGTGTGTATATAGTACAGGGTTGTATATAATGTTCGTATATTATATATCTGTATCTATAGACATGTAATATAGGTGTGTGTATTATATACAGTGCATATCTATAGTGTGTGTGTGTGTGTATATAGTACAGGGTTGTATATAATGTTAGTATATGATATATCTGTGTATAATATAGGTGTATGCCGAGTTCGCACTGAGTATTTAAGGTATACCTTTAGCCATGGATGATTATATATTTTCTCTAATTCAATTTATAAGTAAATCCACAGAGAAATGTTTTGTGCAACCTCTGTATCTTGTCAGGTACTTTTCTTCCCTCACACTTGGGCTTTTTCTCAAGCGTGACGATTACCCCAGTCTTCTCCCCATCCCCATGTTGTGGTTTTTTGAGGCCCCAGGGATAAAGTTTGGGAAGCCCTGCGTTGCATTGTGGACTGCGGGCCCTGCGCTGCACTGTGGACTGCGGGCCCTGCGCTGCACTGTGGACTGCGGGCCCTGCGCTGCACTGTGGACTGCGGGCCCTGCGCTGCACTGTGGACTGCGGGCCCTGCGCTGCACTGTGGACTGCGGGCCCTGCGCTGCACTGTGGACTGCGGGCCCTGCGCTGCACTGTGGACTGCGGGCCCTGCGCTGCACTGTGGACTGCGGGCCCTGCGCTGCACTGTGGACTGCGGGCCCTGCGCTGCACTGTGGACTGCGGGCCCTGCGCTGCACTGTGGACTGCGGGCCCTGCGCTGCACTGTGGACTGCGGGCCCTGCGCTGCACTGTGGACTGCCGGCCCCCGCTGCACTGTGGACTTCAAGGATGACCCCTGTCCACCGCCGAAAGCGCCTAGAGTGGGCACGTGAGCATCAGAACTGGACCATGGAGCGATGGAAGAAGGTTGCCTGGTCTGATGAATTACGCGTGTGTCGCTTACCTGGGGAATAGATGGCACCAGGATGCACTATAGTAAGGAGGGAAGCCGGTGGAGGCTGTGTGATGCTTTGGGCAATGTTGTGCTGGAAAACCTTGGGTCCTGGCGTTTATGTGGATGTGACATGTACCACCTACCGAAACATTATTGCAAATCAAGCACACTCCTTCATGGCAACGATATTCACTAATAGTGGTGGCCTCTATCAGCAGGATAATTGTTCAGCAATGGTTTGAGAAATCTTTGAAGAGTTCAAGGTGTTGCCTCGGCCTCCAAATTTTCCAGATCTCACACCTATCGAGCATATATGGGATGTGCTTGGAAAGCAAGTCTGATCCATGGAGGCCGCACCTCACAACCTAAAGTTGTGCGGGGGTCGTGACTTCAGCATAGCGGTGTGAGGACACACTTCCAGAGAGCTCTGGAGCCACACAGTTTATCTTGGCGGAAAACTCACTTCTAGACTCCCCCATGCTCAAAGGGAGGAAGCATAGGAAGCCTCTGCTGTGCTCCTGGAGACGTCCATCTGCCATTACCTGCGCTCCCAACCGATGCAAGCTCTCTCTAAAGGCCTACCAGACACGGCGGCACCTGTTACAGGCCAAAACGCTGTCTCCTCAGCGGCTCCCTCAAAGGATACTTTTCGCAGCGAAGGTACTCCGATGCTTTTCCGTACTCCTCTGCAAGCTAGCATAGACACTTGTTCTCAAGAGCCTCCAGCTCCGTCAGTGTACCGCACCACCATGGAGCTCTAGGAGATGGTGAAGGCCTTAACCACAGGGTCAGACCTGGAGTTGCACCTCTCTTGCTTGGAGGAGACCCACGCAAGGACCATACAGGAGGTGAATCAGTCTGAAACTTAGGGGCCTCCCTGAGTTTGTACCCCGTGAAGATCTGCATAATACTGTGATCTCTATTTTTAAGAAGTTCTTGGACAGGCCCATGGACATAGAATTGGATAGGGTTTACCGTATGTCGGGCCCCAGACTTGGCTAGTCCAGCCACCCACAAGATGTTATATGCCGGGTGCATTTTTATAAAGAAAAGGAGGACATTTTAAGTAGACCCTGGGAGCGGGGGACCCTTTCCCCGTGTTGGAGCTGAAATTACCATTCTTCCAGATGTCTCTAGGCTCACTCTATATGCGCAGAGTTTTGCACCCTCTGCTGGAAGCTGCAAAGTTGGCAAGAGCAACCTATAGATGCGGACACGCATTTCACGTTATTCCCCGCAAGTAGGGCTACACTTTTGTGGCCCGATCTCCCATAATCTTGGCGAAGGCGTTTCGATTTTGAGACGTAGCAGCTGTCCCGGACTGGACCTTACCACCATCTCATACGACCGGGTCCACCCTGGAGGGATTCTCAAGGTGGACTCCTTTCGAAGAGTGACCCACCAGGCAGGATTAGACGACCACCCAGAGGCTCGTTGCCTAAAGACTGTGGGCAGTTTTGGATGTCGCAATTGGACTTTTTTGCTTAGACTCTATGTGTACTCTGATCCGATGTCTAGCCTAGCTGGATGACCCCAAGTGATGGCCTCATCTGGGGATTAATGCCCTCTATACCTGCTGCATTGTATATGACCCCTCTCAAGGCAATGTAGCTTTTGTTTACTGCTCCCTATGCAGGGCTATCCCTATTATTGTCGGATGCCTAACTTTGTCAATTTTTTATTTTTTTTGGGTTCCTTGCTGTACAATGTGACGAGTATTGGGTAGTTATGTGTTCCCTTCTTATGTGGGTTCTTTACTGTCTCCCTCACGTGCCCTGCTATTCTATGGGACACATAATGGTTTCCACAGTCAGAACCTTTATACCAGTTATTGCTTGCCACTCCGATGTATCCTGCTGATCTTCGTGTCAGACTACTGAGTCTTTTTCCTACTCTTTTGGCTAATGTAGATTGTAGCCTCATTTTCCTTTTCCTTGTGTGTCCACTATTTCAGGTTTGGGTTAGGGGTGTATGTAATTTTATTCTCTTGGTATCTTTCCTATGCAGGTCCTCGTATATTTCTCTCCTGCCTCTTGCGGATCAGTATGATAGTCCTCAGTCTGAGGTCCCTCCTCTTCTCTCTTTAACCATTGTAGTGGGCTATCGTTTAGTAACATCTGGCGCTCCTTCATCTCTTTGTTTCTTTCGTTCTTTTCCATACTCTTGCTCCCTGGGGGAGGGTTAGTTTATGCTTTATGGCTTCTCTATCTCTCCCTTTTTGCTTTTTGCACACAACGTCAAACATAATTATTGTTTCTATTAATGCTCCGGGTCTGAATATACCTAAAAAAACGATCCTCCCTGCTACATCTCCTCTGGAATAAAAGGGTGCGAGTTGCCTCTGTTCAGGAAACACACTTCCGCTCTGATTGTAATCCTAAACCCTCTGACTCGTTTCCCTGATGTCTTCCACAGTTCCTCATCTAAATCCAAGGGAGTATCGATCCCGTAGTGCGTACGATCCCTTAGCAGCTCATGGAAACTCACAGTGATGGAATAGGTAGGTGCTTCTTCAAGAAAGGTAAACTAGCTAATGCATTGACCACATTTGCTTTGCTCGATCTTCCGAACTCTGGCCGGGTCTCATTTTTAGAGCAGACCTTTTCAGTCTTGCCGAAAGTACCCTCACACTAGGCGGGGTATTGAATATCCCTTTCTACCCCCATTTGAACTCTTCGCAAGGTCATTCCAACCTTTATTTTTCTGCTCACTTTAGAATTTTCAAAAGACTTCATTACCACCAATTGGTAGATGCTTGGAGGACTTTCCACGCCTCTGACAAAGACTATACCTTTTTCTCTGCCCCTCATAATTAATACTCTAGACTTGACTACTTCCTTCTTTGTCATTCTCAGTTCTCCTTCTGGACTGCTGCCTCTATCTACTTCTTTGACCACGCACTTATTACTATGTCTATCCCTCTACCTACGGTACACTTGCACCCCTGGCAATAGCGACTCAATGACTCTCTCATTCCGGACAACCCAGTGCGGTATGCCCTAGATTAGGATCTGCAGGATTACGTCATCACTATCGTCACTTCTGACCGTCATCCACTCATGGTTTGGGAAGCCCATAAATGCTATATCAGAGGTTCCCTCATTAAACACGGCTCCAGACTTAAAAAAAAAAAAAAAAGAGCGTGCAGTGGTGCTAATGGCTTTCCTCTCCTGTATCCACATATTAGTAGAACCTCACAAAGTTTCCCTAGACTGTGTAATAGGGGCGGAATTATCACAATTAAGAGAACAAGTACAGATCTACCTCTTTACCAAAGCGATGGCCACCCTAGCAAAGTGTCAAACTCTAGCTTGGCCCTTAGGGTCGCGAAAACTCATATATATATTTTTCCCATGTCACGTCCCCTCAGGGCCATTGCCTTCACCTCACTTTCCCTACCCCGCTTCAAGAGACCCCCATGGCTTTGAAAACAGATTCCTTTGGCCATTCACACAGTTCCCCTGATAGGCCTAATCTTAAAAGTAGTTTGTTTTATTTTCCCCAGAATAGACACTTACCCTTCCCTGTCCCCCTTATACCCTATATTGGGGAACCCATTGTTCCAACTGGGTATGGCTCCTGGGCCATTCTGCACCTTGGTGTCTGCAAATATATTTCATGCCCATCACTTTCTTCATGATGGGGAATGGATGTTCACTCATACTTTGCTAACCGTGACGGAAACTCCCATACTTACTCGATGGCAAATTTCCCAACTGCAACATTTTTTTTACATCTCTGAATTGTCACAAATTCTACTCCTGAACAAAAACCCCCTTCGAATGACTGTGCATTGCGTCGGGAGTGGAACGCAATACACTTTCTTACATTTATGGAATTCTAATTTCTCAGACGGGATCTTCGCCCCGACCTATATACTTAATTGGGAGAGAGACCTACATATTTTCTTTACGGCGGAACAAAGGGATCGGTTGCCCAGTGTTGAATGGATTTTTCGTCAGAAGTGTGGTTCATCGCTTCTAAGTTTACTGATTTTCCTTTACCAAAAACTCCTGTCCCATCTCTGCGACATCCCGCCAAGACCTGCATACCAGCTCTATGGACATAGACAACTTCTCTTTTGACTCCAATGAGATCCAGGAGGTTATGAGGATGGGGGATCTTACTGCCTCGTTCACAGGCACTCATGGCAATTTTTTCAATTTGTAGCACTACTGGCTAACTTTCCAAAACTCAGCGGAATTCAGGTCATATATGGAGTGAGTGCGCTCCACTTCTCTTTTTCCTCCCCCCTTTTTTCCCTTTTTTTTTTTTTTTTTGTCCTGTTCTTCTCCCCAGGCGTTTCTGTGTTCTTTCTTTTCCCCTTTTCTTTTACAGATATCTGATTTATTCGCTCAGTTCTTTTGGGTTTTGTTGTGTTTTCTATTATTGGATGCCCTTGTTTTTGAACTTGTATTTTCTATTCTGGACTGTATTCTTCCAGAAACAGTACCTCACCTGTCCATGGGTTGTGTCTGGTATTCGACTCTTTCAAAATGATGTTTTTGGAATACAGCAGCCATGTTTTTCTATTCCTGGACAACCCCTTTCACATGGCAATATTTTGGTCAGTATTTTGAATCCGTATTTGTAAGCCAAAAACAGGAGTTAGTTCCGAAACACGGAAGAGGTGCAAATCTTTTCATTATTCTACTCTTCTTTGTGTTTGTGCCACTGATTTTCAGTCACAGAAATTTCTGCAACAAATCTGTTGCAGGTGAATATACCCTAAGGATGCGTTCACACGTAGCGTAAATATCGCAAATTCTTATCAGGAATTTTTGTGCGGCAATTCTGCAGTGTACTACAATAACAGCAAAGTGGATGAGATGTTAAAAATATGTCATCCACAAAGTACGCAGGAAAGAATTGCGGAAATTGAACTGCAGATGTCAATTTCTCTTCTGCAGAATTTCCCCACAGAAAAAACAGATTTAAATTCTGCAGTGTCTTTACACTACATGTGACAATACCTTAAGCCTTGTTCACACAGTGCAGATATGATGCAGATTTTTTTTTTTTTAAGCCAAACCAGGAACTGAACCAGAACAGAAGAAATGTATAAAGAATGACCTTATAGGTCATCTCTCTTGGATCCAATTCTGGTTTATGGTATAAAAATTCTGGAAAATCTGCATTATGTTATCCAGACCTTAGGCTGGATTCTGCTGATCTTCTGTGCGGACAATCCGCAGCCAGTTATTCCGAGCTTTAAACAAATCTCATCCACGTGCTTATGAACATTTTTCTTACAGAAATTAGAGCATGCTGCGGATTTTCCAAACCATGGCAAGCTCATTTTGTTCCTGATGTTCACTGCAGATTTTAGCCTACGTGGCTGGGACTGTAATCCGTTTAAAATTTTCCCCACGCAGAATCTGCAGCGGTTTCGTCCCCTGTGAATCCAGCCGAAGGGATGAAATCTTTCGCGAAATCCGCACACAAAACGTGCGTATTTTGCTGCAGATATTCTGTGGAAAATCCTGGAGCATTTCTGTCCCATGTGAATCCAGCCTCATACGTAGCCACCTGGGTGGGGCTGCTGGGTAGCTTTAATTGACACCAGCCGGGCGCCCAATGATCTGGTTAGCATCAGTCCTATATCTGTGCATGTCTGATGTCAATTGAAGCGGCCCCACGCTGGTGGCTCAGTAGCAGAGTTTAAAATTAGTACTTTTAAACTCTATGGCTGCCGTAGCGATCCTTTGACGTCCTGCATTCATTATGCGGGGGTGCCAATGGGCTTACATCTTAAGGTCCTATTACACGGGCCAATGATCGGGCAAATGAGCATTCATATGAAAGATCGATCCTGATCATTGCCCTGTGTAAACAGGACAGCGATCAGCCGATAAACAATGCAGAATTAAAAATCATCGTTGTCGGCAGCACATGCGTAATCCGGGAGATGCGCTGCCGCAATGATGAAACCGTATGGGGACGAGCGCTCCGAGTAACGAGCTATACATAAGCAATCATTGTGAAAGGAGCCTTAGAGCGGCGATCAACGAGCTATCTCGTTGATCGGAGCTCGTTTACACGGCCCACGTCTGACCGGGTAATAGGACCCTTAGGTGCTGCGTTCGCTATTAAGGGGTTAAACGGCTGAGATCGAGGCTAGCTCCGATTTCAGCTGATTGCAGCAGGGTATCAGCAGTAAATTATAGCTGACACTAGCTGCTAACGGTGCGGGCTAAGCTCCTGAGCCCAAGCACTCACCGCGGAATACAGATACGGCGCTTGGCGGGGACTACTTGCGCCATAAATGTACGCCAAAGAGCTGGAAGAAGTTAAACCAGAAGGCCAAAACATTATAAATATATAGTTACATAGTTACATAGTTAGTACGGCTGAAAAAAGACACATGTCCATCAAGTTCAACCAAGGGACGGGAAAAGGGAAGGAAAAATTTCTACACATAGGAGCTAATATTTTTTTGTTCTAGGAAATTATCTAACCCTTTTTTAAAGCCATCTACTGTCCCTGCTGTGACCAGCTCCTGCGGTAGGCTATTCCATAAATTCACCGTTCTCACAGTAAAGAAGGCTTGTCGCCTCTGCAGGTTGAACCTTTTTTTTCTCCAGACGGAGGGAGCGCCCCCTTGTTTTTTGAGGGGGTTTTACAAGGAACAGGATTTCACCATATTTTTTGTATGTGCCATTAATATATTTATATAAGTTAATCATGTCCGTCCTTAGTCGTCTTTTTTCAAGGCTAAATAGGTTTAATTCTTTCAATCTTTCCTCATAACTTAACCCCTTAAGGACGCAGCCTAGTTTTGGCCTTAAGGCTCAGAGCCCATTTTTCAAATCTGACATATTTCACTTTATGTGGTAATAACGTAGGAATGCTTAAACCTACCCAAGCGATTCTGAGATTGTTTTCTCGTGACACATTGGGCTTCATGTTCGTGGTAAAATTTGGTCGATATATTCAGTGTTTATTGGTGAAAAATTGCAAAATTTAGAGAAAATTTTGAAAAAATTGCATTTTTCAGAATTTAAATGCATCTGCTTGTAAAACAGACGGTTATACCACCCAAAATAGTTACTAGTTCACATTTCCCATATGTCTACTTTAGATTGGCATCGTTTTTTGAACATTCTTTTATTTTTCTTGGACGTTACAAGGCTTAGAACATAAACAGCAATTTCTCATATTTTTAAGAAAATTTCAAAAGCCTTTTTTTAAAGGTACCTCTTGAGTTCTGAAGTGGCTTTGTGGGGCCTATGTATTAGAAACCCTGATAAAACACCCCATTTTAAAAACTAGACCCCTCAAAGTATTCAAAACAGCAGTTAGAAAGTTTTTTAACCCTTCAGGCATTTCACAGGAATTAAAGCAAAGTGGAGGTGAAATTTGCAAATTTCATTTTTCGTGCTGAATTTCAATTTTATTCATTTTTTTTCTGTAACAGAGAAGGTTTTACCAGAGAAACACTACTAAATATGTATTGTCCAGATTCTGCAGTTTTTAGAAATGTCCCACATGTGGCTCTAGTGTGCTCGTGGACTAAAACACAAGCCCTAGAAGCAAAGAAGCACCTAGTGCATTTTGAGTCCTCTTTTTTTATTAGAATATATTTTAGGCAGCATGCCAGGTTTGAAGAGGTGTTGAGGTGTCAAAACAGTAGGAATCCCCCAATAGTGACCCCATTTTGGAAACTACACCCCTCAAGGAATTCATTTAGGGTTGTTGTTACCATTTTGACCGCACAGTTTTTTCACAGCACGTATTTGAATTGGGCTCTGAAATGAAAAAAATGTCATTTTTTCCAATAAAATGTCATTTGTAATCAAAATTTCTTATTTTCACAGGGAACAAAGTACCCCATTTTGTTGCCCAATTTGTCCTTAGTGTGGCAATACCCCATTTGTGGTGATAAACTGCCGTTTGGGCCCATGGGAGGGCTCAGAAGGAAAGGAGCGCTATGTGTTTGTTGGAGTCCAGATTTTGTTGGATTGGTTTTCGGGTGCCATGTCGCATTTGCAGAGCCTCAGAGGTATCAAAGCAATGGAAACCCACCAAAAGAGACCCCATTTTGGAAACTACACCCCTCAAGGAATTCATTTATGGTTGTTGTTAGCATTTTGACCACACAGTTTTTTCACAGCACCTATTTCAATTGGGCTGTGACATTAAAAAAATGACATTTTTTCCAATAAGATGTAATTTTTTACCAAAATTTCTTATTTTCACAGGGAACAAAATACTCAATTTTGTTGCCCAATTTCTCCTGAGTGCATCAATACCCCATTTGTGGCAATAAACTGCCGTTTGGGCCCATGGGAAGCCTCAGAAGGGAAGGAGCGCTGTGTGTTCTTTGGAGTACAGATTTTGCTGGTTTGGTTTTCGGGTGCCATGTCGCATTTGCAGAGCCCCAGAGGTATCAAAGCAATGGAAACCCACCAGAAGTGACCCCATTTTGGAAACTACACCCCTCAAGGAATTCATTTATGGGTAAAGTGACCATTTAGACTCCATAGTTTCTTCACAGAACTTATTTGAATTGGGCTGGGAATGAAAACAAAATTATTTTTTTCAAATAATATGTCGTTTTGGCTGAAAATTTCTTATTTTCACAAGAAACAAAACACCCCATTCTGTTGCGCAATTTGTTCTGAGTGCCGCAATACCCCATTTGTTGTGATAAACTGCCGTTTGGGCCCATGGGAGGGCTCTGAAGGAAAGGACCACCATTTGGCCTACTGGGGATTTTCTAGTGCGAAGTCATGTATGCAGAAGCCCCTGAGGTACCAGTACAGTTGAAACCCGCAAGAAGTGACCCCGTTTTAAAAACTACACCCTTAAGGCATTCATCTAGAGGTGTAGTGAGCATTTTGACCGGAGACCTACACCCCATAAACTGTAATGTGGGTTCTCCCGGGTATGGCAATACCCTACATGTGGCTGTTATCAGCTGCCTGGACACACAGCAGGGCCCAGAGGGGAAAGACGAGGGGGGATAAGCTGTGTGGAGTGCATCAGGGTAAGTAAAATTGGGGTAAATTATAAACCAAGGGATGTATGATAAATTTTAAAACACTTTCATACAGAGCTCTGGTTATTCGGGACACGTGTCACATTGATATATTGTGTCATCCATTATCGCCCTCTTATAGCAGACTTTGCACCTCTTTTGACTTTTTCCCTTCTTGCCAGTTTGGGGAACTTCTCCTGGAAAGTGTTGCCCTGGTACGATGCGTGTGGGCTCGCTTCCAGAAGTACTGGGTGCCCCCCCTTCTTGGTCCCTAAAGATTAGGTTCTTGATAATCACCTCTTGAAATTCCAGGAAAGTTCCCGTCTGGCCTGCACATCGACGTAGCATGTACGCATTGTACAATGCCATCTGTATGATGTGCCCGGCCAGCTTCTTATACCACACCGCATGGCGCTGTAGGGCTTCAGGGCTTGATCTTACAAGTCCACCCCTCCCCATGTACCTATTGTAGTCCAGGATGCAGTCTGGTTTGGGGGTGGCCTTTCCTTCATATATCCTAAACCTGTAGGTATACTCTGATGCACTCTCACAGCTTATACATCTTCACGCCATACCTTGCCCTCTTACCCGGCAGGTACTCGCGGAATTGAACCCTCCCTTTAAAATGTACCAGGGACTCATCAATAGAAATACACTTCTCGGGGGTGTATGCTTGGGAAAACCGGGCACTTGAACGGTCTAATAGGGGTCTCCGTTTATACAAACGGTCAAAACTGGGGTCATCTCGGGGTGGGCACGGCTCATTATTAGTATAATGTAAGAAGCGAAGTATTGCCTCATTTATTTATTTTTTTAGGTTACAGTTCAGTTCTGAAGTTGCTTTGAGGGGCCCATATATTAGAAACCCCTATCAAATACCCCATTTTAGAAACTAGACCCCTCAAAGTATTCACAACAGCATTTAGAAAGTTTATGAACCCTTTAGGTGTTTCACAGAAATTTAGAGCAAAGTAGAGGTGAAATTTACATATTTTTTTGTCAGAAAATCCTCTTTATACCATTTTTTTTATAACACAAAAGGATTTATCAGAGAAACGCAACTTAATACGTATTGCCCAGATTCTGCAGTTTTGAGAAATATCCCACATGTGGCTCTCGGGCGGTAATGGACTGAAGCGCCGGCCTCCGAAGCAAAGGAGCACCTAGTGGATTTTGAAGCCTCTTTTTTATTAGGCACCATGTCCGGTTTGAAGAGGTCTTGTGGTGCCAAAACATTGGGAACCCCCCAAAAGTGACCCCAATTTGGAAACTAGACCCCTTGAGGAATCCATTGTAGTTTTTTTGGGGTGCATGCGGCTTTTTGATCAGTTTTTATTCTATTTTTAGGTGGCGTGGTGACTAAAAAACAGCAATTGTACTATTGTTTTTTTATTCTTTTTTTTTTTACAGCGTTCACCGTGCGCTATAAATGACATATTGACTTTATTCTGCGGGGCGATACGATTACGGCGATACCAGATGTTTATAGTTTTTTTTTATGTCTTAGGGCGTTTGCACAATAAAATACGTTTTGTAAACAATCATTTACTTTTTGTGTTGCCTTATTCTAAGAGCCATAACGTTTTTATTTTTCAATCAATAAAGCCGTGCGAGGACTTATTTTTTGCGTAACGAACTGTAGTTTCGATCAGTACCATTTTTAGGTACATGCGACTTTTTGATCTCTTTTTATTCCATTTTTTGGGAGGTGAAGTGACCAAAGAATTGTGATTGTGGTTCGGTTTATTATTATTTTATTTTACGGCGTTCACCGTGCGGGATAAATAATGAAATAATTTTGTAATTCAGGCCGTTACGGACGCGGCAATACCAATTATGTATAGTTTATTTGTTTGTTTATATATTTTTATTAATAATAAAGGACTGATAAGGGAAAAAGTGGGACTTTTACTTTTATTACATTTAAATCTTTTATTTTCTTATTTTTACACATCTTTTTTTAACTTTTTTTTAACTTTATTACTTTGTCCCACTAGGGGACATGAGGGCAGGAGGCCCTGATCGCTATTCTAATACACTGCACTACATGCGTAGTGCAGTGTATTAGAACTGTCAGCTACTCACTGACAGCAAGCATAGTGAGTCCTGACGTTGTCAGGACCCACTAAGCTTCCGTCTATGGCATAGCCGGACGCCATTGTTTGGTGTCCGGTTGCCATAGTCACCATCGCCGGCCGCTATCGCGTAGCAGGCCGGCGATGGCAGCTTAACCCCTAAAAAGCCGCGATCTCTATAGAACGCGGCTTTTAAGGGGTTAATCAGCGGGGACACAGCGATCGGTCCCCGCTGTAGGAGCTGTGACAGCTGCTGAACAAGACAGCAGCGTCACAGCTCCTGTATGTGTCGGGAGGACGGCCGAAACGGCCGTTACTCCCGAGACGTACTATTACGGCATGGAGCGCGAACGATACAGCTGCCATGCCGTAATAGTACGTCAAGGAGCGGGAAGGGGTTAAATTCTCCATGCCCCTAATTAGCTTCGTTGCTCTTCTTTTGTATTTTTCATCCTTTCTATGAACTGGAGTCCAGAACTGAACTGCATATTCTAGATGAGGCCTCACTAATGCTTTGTAAAGTGGTAATATTACATCCCTGTCCCGCGAGTCCATGCCTCTTTTAATACACGACAATATCTTGCTGGCCTTTGAAGCAGCTGATTGACATTGTGCTGTTATTTAGTTTATGATTTACAAGTACACCCAGATCCTTCTCAACAAGTGAATCCGCCAGTATAGCTCCCCCTAGGACATATGATGCATGCAGGTTGTTGGTACCCAGATGGATAACTTTACATTTATCTACATTAAAGGGAATGTGTCGCAAATGAAACCTTTTTTTTTTAAGTGTCGTTACTTATTTCTATTATATTTTTTAAGTTTTTTGCTGTATTTTTATTTTTTTTTCCGTATGGTGGAAAGTATTAAAAATTAAATAATAATTTGACATGTTTTCCAATGTTGGCCACCAGAGGGAGCACTTCCCAGAATTACAGCAAGGTGAATAAGGCAAAGCAACCTGACTCACAGCTGCTGTAAATGTGGGAGGGAACCTCACCCCCCCTCTCACAAGCCAGGTAAAGGTATCTTCAAATTGCTAAGCAGTGTCTGGCAGCCATATTGGGTGTGATTCTGCAGCTGGAAGAAGTTAGGCTTTATTCAGACGAACGTGAATTACGTCCGTGCAACGCGCGTGATTTGCACGCGCGTTGCACGGACCTATATTAGTCTATGGGGCCGTGCTGACATGTCCATGATTTTTACTCAGCCTGAGTCCGCTGAAAAAAAGTCACAACATGTCCGTTCTTTGGGCGTTTTTCGCACATCACGCACCCATTGAAGTCAATGGGTGCGTGAAAACCACGCATGTCGCACGGAAGCACTTCCGTGCGAACAGCGTGATTCGCGCAACAGCTGTCAAAAGGATGAATGAAAACAGAAAAGCACCACGTGCTTTTCTGTTTACAAACATCCAAATGGAGTGTCATAATGATGGCGGCTGCGCGAAAATCACCCAGCCACGCATCATATGCTGCTGCCCCACGGAGCTGTTAAGTGGCTTTTGCGCACACAAAACGCCGCGTTTTTGCGTGCGCAAAAACGCCACGCTCGTGTGAATGAGGCCTTATAGGACACACCAAAAGGCTAAGTGTATGTTCACACGCTTACTAAACAAAGGGAAAACAGCTCCTGATTTTCAGCCATTTTTTAATCAAACTCGCGTTTTTTAACGGCCGTTTTTGGAGCTGTTTTTCTATAAAGTCAATGAAAAACGGCTCCAAAAACGTCCCAAGAAGTGATGTGCACTTCATTTTGGTCGGGCGTCTTTTTACGTGCCGTTTTTGGAAAACTACCACGTAAAAAACGCCCTGTCGGAACAGAACGCCGTATTTCCCATTGAAACCAATGGGCAGATGCTTGTAGGCGTTCTGCTTCCGATTTTTCAGCTGAAAACATTGTGTGTGAACATACCCCTAGGGTATGTGCACACGCTAACTGCATTTACCTCGTACTTGCGTTTTGCAAGGCGTCAATTACGGCCGTAATTTGGAGCTGTTCTTCATTGAATTCAATGAAAAACGGCTCAAATTACGTCCCAAGAAGTGTCCTGCATATAATGTATATAAGTGTCCTGCACTTCTTTGCCGAGGCTGTTATTTTACGTGCCGTCTTTTGACAGCGACGCGTATATTACAGGTCGTCGGCACAGTATATCGGCAAACCCATTCAAATGAATGGTCAGATGTTTGCTGACGTATTGGAGCCGTCTTTTCAGGCGTAAATCGAGGCGTAAAACGCCTCGTTTACGCCTGAAAATAGGTCGTGTGAACCCAGCCTTAGAATGATGAAAGTGAAGTGAATGACTTTTCAGTTGACCGGTTCACACGCCGTGTATTTGATATGTTTTTTTTTTTCCACATTTTACGTGCAAAAAAAACACACTTGATTTTGTGTGTTTGGGGGATGTGTGTGTGTGTGTGTGTGTGTGTGTTCTCGCCGCTGATTCTTCAAAACAGCTGATAAACGGCTATGAAGTATCAGCGGCGCCCGTGCACACTCCACTCTGCCACACACACACACACACACACGGGAAAAGTCTTAAAGGGGTTGTCCAGGAAAACATGGCGCCGCACCTGTCCTCAGGTCGTGTGTGGTATTACAGCTCTGTCCTATTCACTTCAATGGAGGTGAACTGCAATACCAGACACAACCTGAGGACAGGTGCGGCGCTGTGTCTCCAATCCGGACACCCCTTCTGTCCTGAGATGACCCGACGGGGGAGGCGGGTGTCAGAGCCACCCACCGCCATCACCGCAGACAGAACCACACAACTATGGCATGAGGGCAGGGCTTGTCCTGAGTGCACTGTCTCTTGTTATGGACAGAGTTATAGTCACATGAACCCCGTCTGATGAACCGGTAACCTAGGTCCGATCACATGACAGAGGGGGTCACCAAAAACCCTGTGCACCCTCAGCCCGTCCATCCAGCCCTTTCCTGGTTATATCTGCGTCTGGGAAAGCTGGGTGACCACCATTACCCCTCCTACTGGAGTGTTTAGGGATGTGACTAATGAACCTCTCACACTCCAGTAGGAGGGGTAATGGTGGTCACCCAGCTTTCCCAGACCCCTGAACGGTAAATCTGTCTAATTGTGCTGAGACTGAGAGGTTCATTAGTCACATCCCCAAACAGTCTCAGAACAACTAGAGGGATTTGGGATGGACGGGCTTCACACAAGGGAGGGGGGGGGGCCGTCGGGGGGGGGGCCGTTTCGGGGGAGGGGGGCGTCGGGTGGGGGTGCCCGTCGGGGGTCACGAGAGCGGGGGTCTGTGAGGTAGAGAGTGGGACATGCAGAGACACACATCTTACCTGCAGTGCAGCTGGTCTTCAAGATGGCGCCTGCTCTCTCCCTGCAAACAGCTGCTCTGCTCTGTCTGACTCTGACCTGCGTCTGCGCAGGACAGAGCCATAGTGCAAAGTCAATGGGACGGGTCCCATTCATTGACTCCTATGGACTGAGCTGCCGTATTCCATGTCTGTATGTGTCGTTAATCGACACATACAGAAATGGAAAAAAAAATGGCAGCCCCCATAGGGAAGAAAAAGTGTAAAAATAAAAAAAAGTAACACACAAACACACAAATTAATACAAACGTTTTTAATAAAACACTAACATCAAACTGATATTAAAAGAAAATTTTTGGTGACACTGTTCCTTTAAACTTCATCTGCCAAGTGGATGCCCAAACACTTAGTTTGTTTAAATCTGCCTGCAATTCACAAACATCTTCCATAGTCTGAACTATATTACATAGCTTGGTGTCATCTGCAAAAATAGAAATAGTGCTATTAATCCCATCCTCTATATCATTAATAAATAAGTTGAATAATAGTGGTCCCAGCACTGAACCCTGGGGTACACCACTTATAACTGGGGACCATTCAGAGTAGGAATCATTGACCACAACTCTCTGGATACGGTCCTTGAGCCAATTCTCAATCCAATTACAAACTATACTTTCTAAACCTATAGTCCTTAATTTACCCATTAGACGTCTATGAGGGACAGTGTCAAATGCCTTTGCAAAGTCCAAAAACACTAAATCCAGAGCGGCCCCTCTGTCTAGACTTCTGCTCACCTCTTCATAAAAACAGATTAGGTTAGTTTGACAACTTCTGTCCTTAGTAAAACCGTGCTGGCTGTCACTTATAATACTATTTATTGTCACATAATCCTGTATATAGTCCCTCAATAGCCCCTAGCCCCTCAAACATTTTCCCCACGATGGATGTTAAGCTTACTGGTCTATAATTACCCGGGGAAGACCTAGAGCCCTTTTTGAAAATAGGCACCACATTTGCCCTGCGCCAGTCCCTTGGCACTATACCAGTCACTAGAGATTCTCTGAATATTATGAAAAGGGGGACAGAAATAACTGAACTAAGCTCTTTAAGAATTCTAGGGTGTAACCCATCTGTACTTGTTGTATATGTACTTGTTGTATTAGTAACGCCCATATATATTCTCTATTATTATTAGTCTGGTTTGTATGAGACCTTCATTCCACTATCAGTAGGATATACTTCATATAGGTTTATCCTCCAAGGGTGATTTGTCTTTCCTCTTCCCCCCCGCAGGTTCCTGAATGATATCATTTCCAAATAGTCTTCTTCACTAGAAAATGAGTCTTTTCCTGAATGGCTCGCCAAGGATGGACCAGGACCGAAAACACATGACGGAGAGGATATTAAATGTCACCCTAGAGATCATCTACCTGCTGACTGGAGAGGTGAGGGATTCTGGAGATCTTTTCACGTCATCTTCATTAAAGGGGATGTCCCAGGTTAAAACTAAACTTGTGCTCCATTCTGGTATTCCATGTGTCAGTCTCTCACCTGTTATTTATCTCTATATATCAGACCGGGACGGTTGCTTAGCAGCAGTGTGAATCCGGCTCGGTGACTACTTTCTCTACTTGGGTCTATGGAGATCTATGTGTCACCCATCACAGGCTTCAGCTGTTCCTGTACCACACTAGTTATGCACAGGGGGAAACAGAAACTTCTATCATCAGCTGCCACTGATACTTAGACAGGTTCCTGTTACACAGGTGTAGAAGAATATAGTGCAGCCTCCCTGTCTGTATACTTATTGTTTCTCAGCTTATTTAGGAGAATATAGAGAGAATGATAATCACAGTTTCCCCCAGCATGCAGAAATGGTATGGTCTTTAGTTGGTTCTGTGATTGATAGCAAGGCATAGAGGAAGAGAAAGCTGGGGAAATCTAAGAATCAAGATGGAGGCTTTTTCAAAGCACAGACAAGGCAGCAGTTTAAAAAGTAAGTACAGTATACATAAAAGAAGTGTAGAGTGTGGTATACAGTCAGGAGGGGGTGCAGACATGGAAAATTGTGTTTCCACTGGAGGTCTTCTTTAAAGGGAGCTGAGCTGCAAAACCAGACACAAACTGTGGACAGGTATGGTGCGGTTTCTAGTAGAAAGCAGCCGTGTTTTTCTGATCCTGGACAACCGCTCTAATTATAAAGGCGGTATGACCAGATTGATGAAGGGTATGTATAAAGGGAAATCTATGTATCCGTGTTCAGGATTATACACTGACTAAGAAGATAACGGACGATGAGGATGAATGGAGCAGGAGCCCCATCACAATGACCAAGCTGAGGAGTGAGAGAAGCAATGAACAAAAGATCCTAGAACTCACCAACAAGATCATTCATCTGCTGACTGGAGAGGTGAGGACTACCGGGAATGCTGGGACATTATATAGTAATGCTATGAAGGTGTCGGGATAATGATTGTAGTATTGTGTGTGGGGTAAAGCCAAAACGTGAGGTTTCCTTGTGCACTGGTGCAAGTCAAAGTTTCAGCCGTCTAGGATAATATATTAAACTTTTCATTGTGATATATTACAATATACTGCCCCCTATGCAGGTCATTATAGTAAAGAACATCCAATACTTGTAACGAGAAAACTAATTTATAGAAACAAATCAGAACTAAAGAAGATCAGCCAAAATCTCAAATTTTTCTTTTCCGAACCCAATACATGGAAAAAGGTTGCCGAAGGGCTAATTTAGGATCGGAATAGGAAGAGATCAGAAATAAGTAAACTCGCTATGGCTGACTATTCTGCTTGATATCAAAGGGTAACTATAATTTTGTTAACTTTTTTTGATATTGTACAGGGCAGGCGATTTCAGGAAATATTACAATATACTTTATAAACCTATTCATCCTCCTCTAATTGTAAAACTGCTGTCTCTATCCTCCGCTACTGGTCGTTGCTGGGGATAATCCGTATTCAGCACCGTACACACTGAATACCGCTCCTCTGTATGGGGGACACTTCATCCTGCTGCTCCTGAAACCTGATGCACCCAATGTCTCAATGCGTTGCGTATTTCTACAACAGAATGTTTCAGTCCGTTCCTAATATCCAGCAACACTGATCTTCTCTCCCTGCTCTGCCTGCCTGATGCTCACTCATCAAAGCATCTGGCCGGGAGAGCAGGGAGATAAGATCGGAATAACAGCAATTTTGAAATGAAAGGAGGCTGAATTGGTTAATAAAGTATATACCAATATTTTTTCAGATCGCCCGCCCTATACAATATAAAAAAAGAAATGAAATGAGAGTTACACTTTAATGGTAATGAGTAAATTTCATACTTCTATAGGTTGAAAAAAATACTTTTCACAAGTTCAACCTTTTCCAGATCAAATATCCGTCATTCAATGTTAAATGAGGCCAAAAAAGGGGCATTTAAACTACAAATCTAAGGATTCAGCTTTAGCCTTTGAAAATTACAAAGAGGTTAATAAAATGTGTAAAAAGTTAATAAAGCGGACTGAAATACAAAATGAAGGTGTGAAGCTTTTTGGCTGTTTTTTACTGAAAGGGGTTGTCCACTGTGGTCAATAATAGGGCCACCCATGGATGGACACATGACAAGAAACGTCAGTCTGCAATCTCGATGAAAACCACTGCGCATTTGCTCGCGTTCTGATTTTTCAGGAGAAAACCAAAAAACTAAGCGAAATTGCTCGGGATTTAGTTTTTTTTTCTATTTCCGCACCTAAAAAAGTTGTTAAAACTTTTTCAATGCCTTATATGTACACCAAAATGATGTCGTTAAAAAATACAACCCGTCCCGAAAAAAAGAAATCCCTTTATAAGGCTATGTTGACGGCAGATTTAAAATTTTATGAATCTCGAAATGCAATGATGAAAAATGATGGCCCAGACCTATTTAGTTTCTCGCATAAAACTCCACATTATCATTTGCTCTACCCCACACGTGAATCCCATAGACGCAGCAGAGATTATGAAATTTTGGGGCATTTTGCTGCATATGGGGCTGTGAAGAAGCCAAAGATTAGGAAATACATGGGCCCGGATATTTTTTAAATACCAGCAATACCCAGAACAAAACTACTACCAAGCACAAAAGCATCTCCAAAGTCTTGATCGGTGGGGTCAGAGCACTCTTCCCTCCACCGATCAAAAATTCTGACATGTCACTAAGACATGTCAAAAGTTTTTTAAAAGTTTAGTTACTCTTTAACGATTTATGGAGTGTGTGTCACCAGTGGCACAAGCTGGGCACGATATATACGTGGCACTGAAATGAAATATCTATGGAAAATTTGCAAGCTATTGAGCACTGATTTCCTAACACACCTGTGGGGTCATACACCCCAAGGAATTGATCTAGGGGTATTTTTTTCATGGGTTTCTACTAAACTGGAGCCTCAGGGGCTTCGCAAATTCGAAAACAATTCCTACAAAATCTGCGCTTCAAAGCCAAATTGCTTCTGATCCCTGCCATCCGCACAAACAGCAGTTTATATGGGTTATTGTTGTATTCGGGAGAAATAGCTTAACAAATTGTGGGCTGCTTTTTTTTTTTTTTTTTTCAAAAAGACCTTGTGAAAATAAAATTTGGAGCTAAAACGAATTAACTAATTTTAAACGGCCCAATTGTAATAAATTTCATGAAACACCTGGGAGTTCAAAATGTTCAACATAGACCCCTAAAAAAATCCCTTTCGGGGTGTAGTTTCGAAAATGGGGTCTTTTCGGGGTTTTTTTTTTATGTTTTGGCATCTCAAGGCCTCTTCAAACGTGAAGTTGTGTCGGGTAAACATCCTAATAAAACGGAGGCCAAAAATCCACAATCTGCTCCGTCATTTCTGAGGTCTGTGTTGCAGTTAAGTAGCACACTGGAGCTGCATATGGGATATTTCTGAAAACTGCAGTTGGGTTTCTCTCTGTTATCATCTGATTTATTACAAAAGTAAATAAAATGTAATATTTGCACACAAAAAAATGAAATTTGTCAATTTCAGCTCCATTTTCTTCCTGTGAAATGCAAATTTCCTAAATGCCATTTTGAATATGGTGAGTGGTGCAGTTTTTAAGATAGGGCGACTTATAGATGGTTTCTGTTTTTTAGGCACCCCCCAAAAAGTGGTGCCTAAAAAATAGCAGTTTTTCACATTTTCAATTAAATACAATTACATTTAAAAAAAAAATTATGTTTACATAAAGACATATGGCAAACCTTATTTCTTAACTAATTTGTGTGGTTACATCCTTTTTAGGAGAATGCCTATTTTCCAAAATTTTCTTTTACGTTTTAGATTTTAGTAAACATATTGACCAAAGTTTTTTAATGTAATATGTCACGAAAAAACATTCTCCGAATCACTAGGATAACTAAAAGCAATCCAGTCATTACCACATGAAATGACCCCTAGTGGGGGCCTGCGACCTGGTGTAGAAATTAGGCCGCGTCCTTTAAAGGGGTTATCCAGGCACGGGGTGGTTTTTCATATTGATGTGATGACCTATCATCTGTAAACGATCGGTGGGAGTCCAACACCCGGACCCCGCACCGTTCAGTTGTTCCGGCTGCCTTTGGGCACCAGATGTCCGTCTCGGAAGCAGATGGCTCCGGTCGCAGTATAGTGGCCATACTGCAGCACGGCCGCTATACAGTGTGTGGTGCCATCTGCTTCCCACACCGGCCACTGCATGACATCCGGGGCCCGGATGCATTCGGAACAGCTGATCAGTGCGGGGTCCGGGTGTCTGATCCCCACTGATCATATACTGATGACCTATCCTGTGGATAGGCCGTCCGTATGATAAACTGCCCCGTGCCTGGACAAACCTTTTAAGCGGTTAGCTGTCCTACAATAGTCAGACCATATTTAGTGGTAGCCATTCATTTGATACTGCTTGTAGATGAACTATATCCCACTAATTGCAATGTTTTTGGACTTTATGGTTGTTGTAGGTGTTTGTCATATGTATTGTATTATGGTTGTTGTAGGTATATATCATATGTATTGTATTTTGGGAGGTATGTTGAATATTTTTTTTTATTATTGTGGAATAGGATTTTAAGAATTCAGACTAAGGCATCATTTACACGAGCGTAATATACGTGCGTGCTTTTCACGCGTGTCGCACGCACCTATATTAGGCTATGGGGCATGCAGACAGTCCGTGAGTTTTGTGCAGCGTGAGTCCGCTGCGTAAAACTCACGACATGTTCTGTATTTCCCCGTTTTTGCGCATCACGCACTCATTGAAGTCAATGGGTGCGTGAAAACCACGCAGGTCGCACGGAAGCACTTCCGTGCGAACTGCGTGATTCGCGCAACAGCTGTCAAACTCTGAATGAAACAGAGAAGCACCACTTGCTTTTCTGTTTACAAACATCCAAACGGAGTGTCCTAATGATGGCAGCTGCGTGAAAATCACGCAGCCGCGCATCATACGCTGATGACACACGCAGCTGTTCAGTGCATTTAGCGCACGCAAAACGCCGCGTTTTTTGCGTGCGCAAAATGCACACTCTCGTGTAAATCGGGCCTAATTCTGATTTCATTGATCAATCACTTGTCCAGTTAACAGTAGTAGACATTACAATTGAAAGTTTCTTATATAGTTTCCCTTCTGTGTTTAGTCTTATTCTCTTGTTCCTAAAAATCTGGTTGGTTTTTCCACTGAGTCTTTATTTATACATGTATCAGGTTCCTATAAGATGTCAGGATGTTGCCGTCTATTTCTCCATGGAGGAGTGGGAGTATATAGAAGGACACAAGGATCTGTACAGGGACGCCATGATGGAGGACCACCAGACCCCATCACCGGGTAAGAGGGATCTGTACAAGGACGTCATGATGGAGGACAACCAGCCCCTCACATCACCGGGTAAGAGGGATCTGTACAAGGACATCATGATGGAGGACCACCAGCCCCTCACACCACCGGGTAAGAGAATATTAATTGTAAAGCTGGATTCACACGCCCGCGTTCGGACCGTGATATATGAACTGTATGTCATCCGCATTTCCTGGACCGAACTCCATTCAGGGAGCCGAATTTCTATCGTCATGGTCATCCATGATGCGGTGAGTCACTGCTTTCCTGTGGGATTACTGTCCCTACTGAAAATATGATTACGGTACAGGACAGTATTCCCGCGTATGCTAGGAACTCCCGCACCCTGAACTGTGTCCGATCTGGGAAATACGTCCGACATACCGTCCCTACCTCATGGACTGAACACGGCAGTGTAAATGCAGCCTAAGGTTCAACACGAATTCACCGTGCTTGCGTCTTTTACAGAAGAAACCAGTGTGAAGAACGTACCAGAGGGATTCTCCAGCCCTCCTCGTACACAGAATTGTCCAGAGGACGATCTCCGTATCCCACAGGATTATCCGGTATATAGAGTTGACCTCTCACCCAGTGCTGTATATGGTCTCGTTCTATCTCATGGTAGTTACTGGCTATTCATGTTTTGTACTTTATTTGTTCTATATGTCGGGAATTAGGCTGAATACCTGACTGATATTAAAAATGAAGTTCTGTCAAGTGAAGATGAGATATATGAAGTTGTTATCCAGCATTGTAACGAGGAGGAAATTCCTACAGATATCAGCACCGGTGAGTGATCACCATTAAAGGGCTTATCCCATGAATCATTTTCACACCAAAAGTCTGGAATTGATGTTTATAGCGGTTTTTAAAGTAATTTGCAAAGCTTCTAGCAAAAAAATAAACCTCTGTCATCGTTTGCTTCAATGTGTCCCACTTGGTGCTGCTGTTAATCTGTGCTGCCTGGGGAGGTCTCTGGACAGAATCGGTCTCCTTCTCTTGCTAAAAAGGAAAAAACTACAAACCAAACCTATTTTTAATTATTGGAACCTACAATAACCTCTTAGTTTCCCAAAATCTAGAGCTACGGATCCATGTCAATTTTCATATTACAAATTCTATATAATTTTTTCAAGAATTGTGGCCCAATAAACATGGAGCTAATGGCACCTCCGGAGTAGACGCACCGTGGCTAACCTTAATTATTGCAGTAGTCACCTCCTACTTTTTCATATTTTATAAAGAAAGGCTTATCATCCATATAGACACTGTACAAATAAAAATTGTGCCATGTGCTGTATTAGAGATATTGAAATAATTTTTTTAAAACATTCTAATTATGTTTTCCCACTCCATTTCTGGGATTTCCCCCAAATGTGGGAACCAAAAATTATCAGTGTAGTCACTGCAGTATGTGACGCACTCGCTAATATACATTCCGGTCCCCCATCTCACCGATTCTGAGATTTTCATAGATTTTTATAGCGCTGCCGGGAGACCGGAAGTCCAGTTACGCAGTCTTCTTTGATGATGATACGACTCTTCGTCACATGACCGATTCCGCTGTACTACTTCTCATGCTTCAGTATAAAGTGCAGCCGGGTCGGTCACGTGACGAAGAGTCGTATCGTCATCAAAGAAGATTTTGCAACTAGACTTCCGATCCCCCGGCAGAGCTATAAAAAAAACTATGAAAATCTCAGAATCAATGTGACGGGGGACCGGAATGTATATTAGAGGGTGTACTCAGATACTGCAGTGATAATCATTTTTGATCCCCACATAACCCCAAATCCTTAAAGGCTATGTACACTTTTAGAAGCAATTCTAATTCATTATTATTTTATTTTTTAAAATAAATGAATGTGTTTGTGTTTTTATGCAACTTTTAAATTGATTGACATTTATGTAAAAACTATTTTTTATTTTTTACAACACAACTTCTATGTATCTTGTATTCAAGAAGCTGTTATCGTTCTCCACAGCCAAAGCTGTATCGTTCGAAAAAAAAATTACATAAAAATTAATCACATAACACATTCATTTGGTAAAAAGAAAAAAAAAGTCAATTTGCTTCCAAAGGCGTACAAGTCCGTGGTTCAATTAAATATATGAAATAAAAAAAATCTTCTCCTTCAAACACCTGAAACAACCATTGTGTTCCCCTAGTCATCCACTCTGTGTATCCTTTTAAATTCCTTATGTAGATGTCCTATTATATGGGCCGTTAAAACGAGCGCCGATCAACAAGACAGGTCTAATAAATAAAAAAGTAAAAATTTGTTTTTGTTTTTTATGTAAAAAAAATGTGAAAGTTCAAAAAACCCCTCCTTTTCCCATTTTTCCCCCTTGAGCATAGTAAAAAAAAATAATAATAAACATAATTAGTACCGCTGCATCCGTCTGAAAAAAAGTCTGAACTATTACAATATATAATTATTTAACACGCACGGTGAACGCCGTAAAATAATTAAATAAATGTAAACGCCAGAATCTCTATTTTTTTGGTCACCTCCTCTCCCACAAATAAATGGAATAAAGTGATCAAAACATCGCATGTACCCCAAAATGTTATTAAAAACGACAGCTTATCCCGCAAAAAATAAGCCCTCATGCCACTTAATCGACGGAAAAATAAAAAAGTTATGGCTCTCGGAATTTGGTGACACAAAGTAAATAAAAAAAATTACACTGTATTTTTATTTGTAAAAGTAGTAAAATATAGAAAAAACTATATATATTTGGTGTTGCCGTAATCGTATTGACCCACAGAATAAAGTTAATATGTTGTTTTCATTGCACAGTGAATTCCATATAAACGAAGCACAAAAAAACATAGGAGGAATCGCTGTTTTTTTTTCATTTTCTACCCAACAAATATTTTTTTTCCCGTTTCCTAGTACATTATATGGCACAATATGGCACTACGAAAAACTACAACTCGTCCCTCAAAAATCAAGCCCTCATAGGACTATATCGTTTGAAAAATAAAAACGTTATGGCTTGTGGAAGGTGGGGAGGAATAAACAAAAATGTAAATCTGAAAGTTTTTTACGACGGGAAGGGGTTAACTGTGTGAGATTTCAGCACGGTTCAGTGGAGGAGGGGCAGTAATAGGAATTTGTCAGCTCCAGATGGGAGGAGATTGAGATTAGATTATGCATATACTTGGTCTCATAAAACGCTCATTTTAATATCAGGCACTCTAAGAAAGAATTATGCAGCCATTCTTACACCGATTTTCAGAGTAAGTACACCAGCTTCATCAGGTCTAACAGATCTAATTAAAAATATGTTTGTATTGTGAAATATGGTGACAGGTCTTTAATGACTGTAAATGGGAAAATTAGAACTTCTCAATTGGCTAAATTATGTCACTATAATAATGTATCGGAGTGGAAAAAATAACTTCTCACGAGAGTTAATAATATTCACATAGGAATATACAATATGTTCTTCTGCTTTTTAAAAAATAATGTATTTCTATTGCTAACAGATGGCAGTACCGAAAACCCAGAGGGACCTCTCCTTTTATCTCCAAATTATACAGCAGAATATAATGATACTTATGGAGTACACTCTATTACTACAAATATACCCTCATCCCTTCACAGCAGAGATCCGTCTACTGATCCCACTAATCACAAAGATCCTTCATCTAGTCAATCATTGAATAATCAACAATGTACAGGTTATAGAGGAGGTAAAATATTTACTTGTACTGAATGTGGGAAACATTTTAAGACTATTTTAAATTTTTCAGCCCACAAGAGAATTCACAGAAATGAAAAGCCGTTTTCATGTTCAGAATGTGGAAAATGTTTTAACCATAAATCGGATCTAGTTAGACATCAGAGAATTCACACAGGGGTGAAGCCATTTTCTTGTTCAGAATGTGGGAAATGTTTTACTGTGAAATCACATCTTGTTGACCATCAGAAAACTCACACAGGAGAGAAACCATATTCATGTTCCGAATGTGGGAAACGTTTTGCCAGGAGATCGCATGTTGTTAGACATCAGAAAACTCACACGGGGGAGAAACCATTCTCATGTTTAGAATGTGGGAAAGGTTTTAGTATAAAATCACATCTTGTTGGTCATCAGAGAATTCACACAGGAGAGAAACCATATTCATGTCCAGATTGTGGGAAATGTTTTGCTCTAAATGCACATCTGGTTGGACATCGGAGAACTCACACAGAAGAGAAGCCATATTCATGTCCAGATTGTGGGAAATGTTTTACTCAGAAATCGGCTCTTGTTAAACATCAGAAACTTCACAGTGCTGAAGCCGTTTGTATGTTCAGATTTTAGGATTAAATCTTAGGTGAAGTAGAAAATACAAAAAAAAAATCCAATAAATTCCTACCTCAAGATCATCCTGTTCCCTGATCTTATCTCGTCTTAAATTGCAATAAAACCTGTGAGGAATATACTGTAAGGAGAATTTTTCTGCATGTGCCCCAGGAGATCATCTCTACCCTTCTTCAGATCAGAACTGTGTTATGTTTAAAAGGGTTGCCCACACATGGACAACTGATGACCTATACACAGGATAGGTCATCAGTATATGATCTGTGGGGGTCCGACACCAAGACCCCACCCCTGTCAGCTGTTCCGGCTGCCTCCAGGTGCCGGATGATATGCAGGCTATGCAGTATTCGGAGCTGGAAGCAAATGGCTCCGACCACTGCATAGTGGCCATGTTGCAGAACAGCAACTGCAGCACAGCCGCTATACTGTGACCGGAGTCACCTGCTTCCGGGAAGGACATCCGGTGCCCGAAAGCAGACAGAGCAGCTGACCGTTGCGCGGTTCGGGTGTCTGACCCCCACCAATCATATACCGATGACCGATCCACTTAATGAAATTATTTTGGGTCATTCCCTCCAGTTATGATTATTTGTAAATGTTTTTTTATTTTAATTTTTATCTCCACACCAACATTTTTTTTTTACGAATTAAGAGAAACAAAATTGCACTCGGAAGCTCTCACTGACCAAAGCATGGCTTTCCTCCATTGTTCTTCTGTAAGAGAACATGTAAAGTGTTTGTGCTGGAATGCTAATCTGATATAGGGTTGTAATTCTATTATGTAATACAGATGTAGCCAAGTTTATCTGGACTCTAAATACTTGATGTATTGTGATATAACACAACAAAAGCCATTGAAAAATTAAAGTTAACGTTTCTTGGTACTGTGTATTTAATAGGGATGCACGATGCATCGAAACTTCGATACTGTTTCGATACTCTGCATCCCCAAACGGTTCGATACCGTTTTTTCATGTATTTCGATACTAAGCTGCGCCGCAGCACAGCTCAGTATAGTAACACATGAATGTATGGGAGAGCGCGGCTGCGGCTGTGTAATACAGTCATTGCCGCGCTCTTGAGTCCTGACAAGTGCGCGGTCAGGATGAGGTAATGCTGCCGGCGCTGAACTAATGATTGCCGGCACTGAAGACAGAACATGCCGGGCGCACTGCAAAACACCCCCGTGTTCTGTATTCAGTGACTGAACCGCCGCTCATTAGTGCAGCGCCGGCCGCATCACCTCATGCTGACCGCGCACGCACTTCCTGTCAGGAGCGGGGCAATGACTGTATTACACAGCCGCAGCCCCGCTCTATAGCGGCGGCGATCAGAGACCTCTCATCTCCGCCGCTATTCCCCTGAATGCTGCGATCACAGCGAACTCCAGCATTCAGGGGAAAGTGAGAAGGGGGATGCCCCTGGATCGCGTCACAGGGAATTCCTGTGACGCGATCGAGGGCCACACCATATATGAGCAGACAGCTCAGGGTCTATTGAAGGACCCCAGGGCTGTCTTACCATATTTCCTGTTGTTAGGGCATACTTAGGTAAGTCCTAACAACTGTCTGTGTACTATCCGTACACAGGCTAATGTACTGGCATATAGATATATGCCTGTGTACTATCAGTATATAGATATATGCCTGTGTACTATCAGTATATAGATATATGCCAGTACATTAAAGTTTAAAAATAAAGTAAAAACATAAAGTAATATTACATTTTAAAAAAATACACATTCACCTTTTTTACAATAAACATTAAAATAAGTCTCAATACATAAAATACACACATTCGGTATTGGCGCGGCCGTAATAACCTGCACAACAATTTGTTTGCGTAATTTACGATGTGTGCGCTGTAAAAAATTTTTAATAAAAACTTTTCACTTATTAATGTGAGGCACGAGGTGCGATAAATTTAACCTCCATTTGCCTCACGTTAATAGTAATTAACCCCATCATGTACCTCACACATTAACCTATTATGACTGAGAAACATGATGGGGTTAATTACTATTAATGTGAGGCAAATGGAGGTTAAATTCATCATCGCACCTCGTGCCTCACATCAGAAAATGGAAGAACTTTTTTTTTTTTTATTATTACTGTTGGCAAAGTATCGAAATCGCAATACTAAACGAAGTATCGGTATCGAAGTCCAAATTCTGGTATCGTGACATCCCTAGTATTTAATGTGTGAAAAAGATGGCTACATCTGTATATAGTCTACATTTCCCTTTCGCAGGTCTTATTAAAATTTTAGTTTTAGTAGTCACTCAATTTTTATTGAATCAACGACCAACAGGGTCGCATATTTAGCAAGAGAAACAAAAATAAAATGATACAATGTTGATTCCACATTTTAGTGTCATAGAGATTAGGATGTGTTCACATCAGCGTTCGCTTTCCAATGATGGGTTCCGTAGGAGAATTCACTCGGAGGAAGCCATCAACGGAAAGGCAAACGGAAATCATAGCTTCCGTTCGCATCATTGATTTCAATGGTAATGCTTCCGTTGCTTATGGTTTCTCTCCGATCCGTAAGGGTTCCGTTTATTTTAACGGAATCAATAGCACATTCAACTGGGTTCCCCTGACGGAAGCTCCGACGGAACCCATCCTCAGAAAGTGAACGTTGATGTGAACAGACCCTTAACAACATCTATAAAGAATCCACCCGTCGGAATTTGGGATGAATCCTGGGGATCTACACATTTCCATGTGTGTGGAGATAACGCAACATAGAAACGAGGTAAGGTATAAGATAGGCGGGAAAAAAAGGGGAGAAAAATAATATATTCTACTTCATCCCTCCGCACTCTCCCACCCCTGGCCATTTTCTTTCCTAACATTCCGCTTCTTCAATTTTTATGGCAAGATAGGTCTTCCAGGGTCCCCAGATTGCCATCATGTTGATAACACAAAGGGATGTGCTGCCGACAACGATAATATTTGCTGCTGCGTAAACTATACGATCAGCCGAACAATGAGCGTTTGCTCGTTCATCGACTGATCATTTCCCTGTTTACACAGGGCAATAATCAGGAGCGAGCATTAATATAAGCGCTCGTTTGCCCGATCTTTGGCCCGTGTAAAAGGGCCTTAAGGATCTATGTCAGCAAACACTCTCCAGGCTGCTGTCTAAATCTTGAGCCCAACTCTGTTAACTCCCCTGCCGTGTAACCACAAGTCTCCTCCGTCCTAGCAGCTTCAGCACCAGTTGGTACCTGTCTTCTCTCCATCCTGTCTCCAATACATTGTTACCTCTCTCTTAGTCTTTGCTGTGACAATCGGTCTAGTCTGTAGATCCTCTACCTCCAGGTCAGGAACCTCCTATTCCAGCAGATCTGACCCTTCTTTTGAAGTAATCATGGCCCTGACATGTGCAGTATGTAAGAGTGACACAGGTTTTTGTCTCCTGTGCCTATTCCGGTCTACAACTGTTTTTTTTACCACATATGCTTCAAAATCTTCTCACCAGGGATTTGCTAATTGCTGTCCTTCGATATACTTAATACATTCCCGTGCAATGGTAGACCAGGATCCAGAACAAGACACCCACCCAGGGAGGGGCCGGGAATCACTACTGCTACTCTCCCCCTTTCATATTGTTATCAAAAAAACTAATTTAAGAAAACATTCTTTATTCGATACAATCCCACTTGTGACAGCAAAACGTATAATGCCCGTTGCACACTACCGAGTGTCACTCGGACCAGTTTTCACGGTATCCGAGTGGCACCCATTCACTTTAGCGGGTAAATCGGGTTCGTGAAAACGGACCTGACTTTCCAACTGGTGGAAAGATAGGGCATCTATCTTTCCACGGATCACGGACGGGACCCGGCCAGCACACACGGTCGTGTGCATGAGGCATTACAGTCGATTTGATGGATTTGACAAATTAAAAGCAGTTTTTTGCGTTTCTTTACAGGTCTAAGTAAATTTCAAAACTAAGATTTGAAATTGGGATATATATACACGAAATCTTTGAGAACGTGTTCATTGTATTGGTTTGAAATGAAACAGTAAAACCTAGTTTGGGTCTAGAGTATTCAAGAGTTCTTGAAATTTTACAAGTAAAAGTAAAGTGGGGACCAATAATCCTGATCCCTAAATATTATTTTCAACAATAGTTCAGAGAATTTGTATCCTTTATGCAGGTATATTGTAACCTAATATTTTGTAAATTGAAAGTTTCTAAATTGTTGATAAGCGGTGATCATAGTATCATCGTTTGTAAGGTCGAAAAATGACATGTCCATCTAGTTGATCCAGAAGAAGGCAAAACCCAGGAGGCAAGAACCAATTTTCCTAATCTTAGAGAGAGAATCCTTCCCAACTCCAATATGACAAGCAGAATAAATCCCTGGATCAACGTCCCATCTCTAGTAATTATAAGTTGTAATACCGTTACACTCAAGAAAGACATCCATTCTCTTTTTGAACTTTTTTGGTGAATTCACCATAACAGCTTCCTCTGATAGAGAGTTCTATAATCTCGCTGCTCTTACAGTAAAGAATCCTCGTCTATGTTGGTTTACAAACCTTTGCCCTAGACATGGAGGATGCCCCCTCGTTGTAGTTATAGTCCTGGGTATAAATAGATCATCAACTTATAATTACAAAAGAATGGGCGATTTCTATTTTGCGCACATGACTGTGGAGGTCGAAATATCAATCCGGATTTCAGTCTTCATCGGCTGAATACAGTTCTAAAGTAAGAAATGTGTTAATTTTTATAGATTCGCTCATCTCTACTTAGGACTCGGATGTTAAATATCGGGTAATAGACCTAGGTTAAGGCATTCTCATGTTTGGACTATAGGACATGCTTTACATGCAGATAAAATATTTAAAAAAAATATAAGAATTTTCTCTAACAATGAGACAAAACGTAAACCTCTTGGCAACACGTGACTTAACTGTACGTGAGAGCCGCCAAAGGGGAGTGTGGAGCGCACTCACTGGCTGAGCTCGCTCTATACTCAGCAGGTGTTGGCTGTATGCGACCGCAGACACCACACTGCAAAGGCCGGGATCGGAGCGAACACTGATCCCGGCCGTTTAACCACTTTGATGCAGTGGTCAATAGCAATAGGCTGGCGGAGAGGATTGTCATGGCAGTCTGGGGGCATAATGAATGCCCCCAGGTCTGCCACCTTTCTGCTTCTATTAAAGGAATTGTCCACAACCGGACAACTGATGACCTATCCACCGGATCATCAGTATATGATCGGTGGGGTTCCAACACCCGGACCCTGCACCGATCGGCTGCTCCGGCTGCCACTGGGCACCGGATGTCCATGCTTGGTTCTGGCTCCAGTCACGGAATAGCGTCCGAGCTGCAGTATTCAAATATGAGCAGATTTTCTGTTCTGCAGCATGGCCGCTATGCAGTGGTCGGAATTATCTGCTTCCGGCTCTGATTACTGCATAACCTCAGCAGTGCCACAGGCTGATCGCCTCCATGCCACGCCGCATTGATGCAGAAATTCATTCAAAAAGAGCCCTGAGCAAATATTATATGCACATACTGTACAGACTTTTCAGTAGGCCAACATTTCGGTATTAAAAAAATCTTTTTTGACATTGGACTTATATAATCTTATTTTCTGAGAGCCTAAATTATGGGTTTTCATTAGCAGTTTGCCATAATCATCAACATTACAAGAAAAAAAATGCTGGAAATAAATCAATCTATATAATATATGAGTCACTTTTTTAATTGAATTACTGAAATAAATAAACTTTTTGATGATATTCTAATTCATTGAGAAGGACTAGTATATACAGCACCAGAACGAAGCTCAGTACTTAAATACAGCACCATAACCAAGATCAATAAATATATACAATACCAGAACCGAGCTCAGTGTGTATATATATATATATATATATATATATATATATATAGCACCAGAACAAAGCTCAGTACGTAAATACAGCACCAGCACAATTTAGCGCAACCCCTACCATATAAGTTTGTACGCAGGGTCAGACTGGTCCAAGAGGATCTTCCGGTGGGCGCAGGCTCTCACAATAATGGGCCTTAAAGGTCCAGCAGAAGATAGACCCTAGTGGCAAAGTCACTTCCAAATGTGGTTATTTCTCATTAGTTGATTCACAAATGATCTATTAGACCTTTTATTGATATGTCCCGTGTGAACAAGGACTGTGATGAAATAAAAAGTAGACATGTTCTATATAGATGGAGGGTGGGCCCTCAAAATCATATCCTCCGGTGGGCCCAAGGAGCCCCAGTCCGATGCCGTTTGTACGATGTAAAAACGACAGCTTCCAGCATGGCCCAAACAATGGTAAGGAAATGCTGGGAGTTGCTGTTTCACCCAAAAAAATAAATCCTACCACCCATCATCTCGCTACAGATCACACAGTGATTACAGTGCTGATTATAGGCAGAATAAATGTTTACATTAAGTGACTCACAGGTGACATCTCAGATTTTAGTTCTTTTCCTTTTTTTTCTTCTCCATCCGGTCCAGACCTCTATGATGACTTCTCCCGGCCACAGCCCATTTCTGCTGCTCAGATGTCTTCAGCTTCGCACTTTTCAAACATTTCTGCACCTATAAACTAAGATGAAATTCTCATGGTGCCACACACTATGCCCCTAAATATAGCGCTGTACACTGTATCTCTTAATTTTAATAGTACCGTACACTGTGTCCCTGATTATAATAGCACCATACACGTTACACACACACACAAATACACACACAGCCCCCATAGAGCCCCCTGTAGACCGTGCCCCACATGCATAGTGCCTCCTCTAGATACTATCTCCCATAGAGCCCCTGTAGATAGTGTCCCCTGTAGATACGGCCCCCCTGTAGATAATTGCACTCACACTTTTAAGAAGAAAAAAAAACTTTACATACTCACCTGATCCCGTTCCTGCGCCATCCTCTTGCAATGCAGGCCTGCTCTCTTCTGAGC
Organism: Rhinoderma darwinii; assembly: GCF_050947455.1. Classification (NCBI taxonomy): domain Eukaryota; kingdom Metazoa; phylum Chordata; class Amphibia; order Anura; family Rhinodermatidae; genus Rhinoderma; species Rhinoderma darwinii. The sequence continues at coordinate 88,681,635 of NC_134697.1, read as the reverse complement.
AGGTCTGGTGGGGCTGAACGACGCAAGCGTCGTGAAGACGTCATCGCGCAGCTTGCATCATTGAAAGGCACTTAATAGCAGGGCACAGAACAGGTCCTGTCATTCAGCACTTATGCTTGTAATTGGATCTGCGTCCTATGGATGCAGATACAATTATAGTGCAGGAGGGGGTGGCGGCTGGTTTCAGTAGCGCCGCCACCCCCTCAGAGAGGCAGCAGGCCTCGCCTCATGGATGGTGCGGCCCTGGGAGAAGGGGATCTATATGCACTTTATATGAGCTTTACTGCTTGGAAATTATCATCTTGCCTCCTGTTTCGCTTTCTTTCCATGTAAAAATAGTAAAAATGTTCTTGTTGTATAATTGCTGTGTCAAAATTGTCTTTAAAAAGAAAAATAATATCACATCTTTGTAATTTGATTGTGTCATTTATTTTTCTACTTGATTTATATTGAGACTCCTGCCCCCTATAAAGAAGTGCTCCTGTGGAGACATGATTTCCCCTCCTGCCTTCAGTCCTGTGAATGTTTCTCAGCTGCCGGGGATAAAACATTCTACTAATAAGGTGCTGGTGGCAATTACTGTTGTGTCTGAACACATAAACTGCGAGACGACGGCTCCACCAGATTACAGTTTTCATTCACCTCGTAAAAAAATTGCCATATTCTGACTGTCAACAGAAGTCACTATAGACTGCATCGGGGCATGAGAGCGCTGTGACTGGGGAGCTTGGGACTCAAAGAAACACTACACTTTTTTTTTTTTTTTTATTGCACACTCCATTTGTACATTGATGTTTCAGTGGGGTACTGTGTGCAGAAATACTTACCGATCCCCGCATCTTGTCGTTTTTCGGGTCCAGTGCCGCCCATGTGATCTTCATTCTGACCTGGTCTGGAATCGCTGCTTTTCAGAAAACAGGAAGTTTGTCCTCGTTCTGGCTCCCATAGGAATGCAGTGAGAGCCTGAGTTCTGGTTTCAGACAGGTCAGAGGGAAGATCACGTGAGCGGCGCTGGACCCGAAAAAGACAAGATGTGGGGATTGGTAAGTTTTTCTGCACACGGCACCCCACTGCAACACCAATGTACAATTGGAGTGTGTAATAAAAAATAAAGTGCAGTGTTTCTTTAAGTGCTGCGTTTGGGAACACTACGGTGTTAGCAAACGCATCTGGGTTTGAAGCTTCCTGCATGCCACTGGTGTGGTAGATTGCATTCTCCTCACTTATACAAGTTTACTGCCTGTGCTTAAAGCCGCCAACGTTTTTACAACAATTTGGTCTAGCGGCTGACACTCAAAAGGGCAAAACATTTCTCCTTTAAAAGAATCCCTCGCCTGGGGAAAGGCTTCCAAAGCTGAGACACAAGGTGGAGATCCTGGGTATAGAACCTGCATGCTCCTGACTCCTCTCATTTATCAGACGAGAACTTTACCAGTGCACTACCTCTGCTGTTGAGTCAGCTCCAATGATGACACGTTCTTATCCTGATGGAAGTGACAATTACATTTGGTCTTATAGGAACAATAAGAAAGCCCAGACATCAACCTGAGCTGGTGGTCTGGTGAATGACCAGTGTCTAACCAGTGTGTCTTCTGTGCAAACCCTGGTTCAAATCCTGATGTCTGTCCTTGTCTGAAAGGTACTTTGCTGTGTGGTGTCAGTGTAATGAGAAGGTTGCTGCATTAGAAAGTTACTTATACTTCTGAACCAGTGTTATTTTACAGTACATTATTGCCGATTTCAGCAATATACTCATGACTGAAACAAGTGTCACATTTCATTACCCTATTACCCTGTCACCTCATAAAAAGTGAGGTAATGGGGCAGATCTTGATTCCTGAGTGGAATGGCTGCCTAATTGTCTTGCTCCCATGTCCTTGCAGCTCAAGGCGGCCCTTAATGTCTGAAACCTGCCTTAAAAGAATCTAAACTGACTCATCCTACTGTCTACCCTCAGGGGGCAGTTATCCTGAGGCCAGATTACAACTTCATGAAGAGAAACTTCAGATCACATTGGGGCATGACAGTGCAGCAGCTTGGAGATTAGGAGCTTTCAAGGCTGGAGACACAAGGAGGAGAACCTGGGGATAGAGCCTGCATGTTCCTGACTAATTTATCAGCAGAGCACTTTACCAGTGCGCTACCTCTGCTATCAGGAGCAAGCTGCAAATTCTTCCAAAGATGACATTTTCTTATTCGTGCTGGAGGTGACGATTACATTTGGTCTTATGGGAACAATAAGAAAGTCTAAAGAACAACCTGAGCTGGTGGCATGGTGCATGAGTAGTGTCTAAACAGTAATTGTCTTCTGTGTAAACCCTGGTTCAAATCCTGATGTGTGGCATTGTCCAAAAAGGTACTTTGCTGGATAGTGGTGTAGAGGCAGTGCAATGAGTATGTGGCTGCATAAGAAAGTTACTTATATGAAGAATGTTACTTGTACAGCTGTCTCTTTTACGAGACAGCTGTACTTAGCGAAAAATTTTCAACAATATTCTCATCACTCAAACAGCTATCATAATCCATAGGTGACACCTTGGGAACAGGAGAAGTACTCCCAAGGTCACCAGGAGGACAACATGGGGATTAGAACCCAAGTTGTATATCAGTGATCCCTGCACTCAACCCTGATCACACAAGCTGTGAGCCAGCTGGACAGCAGATACACAACACGTTTATCACCTCTTTAAAAAAGGGGCAATCAGACTTTCAACAAGAGAAACTTAAGATCACATTGGGGCGTGACAGTGCTGTGACTGAGGGGCTTGGGGTGTAAGTGCTAAGTTCAAGAACACTAGAGTGTTAGCCTGTGCACCTGGCTTCAAAGCTTGCTGCTTGTGTGGCAGATGTCATTCTTCTTACTTGTACAATCTTGATGCCTGTGCTTAAAGGTGACAATATTTTTCCAACAATTTTGTCAAGCGGCTGACGCTTAACAGGGCAAGGCATTTCTCTTTTAAAAGAATTCCTCACCTTGTGAACCAGCACTGGGAAAAGGACAGAAACACAAGGAGAAGTTCCTGGGGATAGAACCCATATGTTCCTGACTTCTCTATCAGCAAATAACTTTACCAGTGCACTACCTCTGCAGTCAAGCACCAGCAGCAAATTCTTCCAAAGATGACATTTTCTTATTCCTATTGGAAGTGGCGTTTACATTTGGTCTTATGGGGACAATAAAAAACTAACCTGAGCTGGTGGTCTGGGGCTTAAGTAGTATCCAAACAGTGAGAGTCTTCTGTGCTGACCGTGGTTCAAATCCTGTTGTGTGTCTTTGTCGAATAATGTAAATGTGACAGGATGCTTGTGGTATTACTGTCCATGTATGTTGCTCTCTGGTTGTGGTCATGGGGAATTGAAGTTTATGGAGTGTTGGCTTGTGGCTTTGTGATGTGATCCAATGTTTTCCATGTGGGAGGGAGGATTAGGTATGTGGGGTTTCAACATAGTGGTCTGGAGGCAGTACAATGAGATTGTTGCATAAGAAAGTAACTTTTTCTAGACAGCTGTATTTATATAGTATATTATTTCAGATTTATACACATCACTCAAACAGGTATCATAATCCATCACTGGCACTTTGTGGGTAGCAGCCCAAGGTCACCAGGAGGCCAACATGGGGATTAGAACCCACATTGTATGGAAGGCCACATTGTATTGTTCTCAACTCAGATCACGCAAGCTGCATCTACACAACAACTCATTTATCACCTCTTTAAAAATAGGGGTAATCAGATTTTTGACAAAGTAAACTTTAGATCACATTGGGGCACAACAGCACTGCAGCTTGGGGATTAAGTGCTGTCAAGGTTGGAGACCCAAGGAGGAGATCATGACTCCTCTAATGCACTAACAGAGAACTTTACCAGTTCACTACCTCTGCTGTTTACAGCTGACTGCAATTTCTTACAAAGATGACATGTACTTATTCCTGCTTGAAGTGACATTTACATCTGGTCTTATGGGGATAATACAAAAGTCTAGAGCTCAACCTGAGCTGGTGGTGTGGTCCTTATGCAGTATTGAAACAGTGAGTAACCTCTGTGCAGATCCTGGTTCAAATCTTGATGTGTGGCCTTTCCCAAAACGTTCCTTGCTGGGTGGAGTTCATAGTGGTGTGGAGGCAGTGTAATGAGTACTTTGCTGCATAAGAAAGTTACTTATATGAAGAATGTTACTTACAGGCCCTCAGGCTTATTGGCCATAGGGACTATGACTGCGGGCAATTTAGGGGTTAATATGGGTACAACAGGGCTAGGGGAAATTAGATCCCTCCCCCTTTTCTTTACTCTATGAAAATGGCAGGGAAGCCTATAGGGATTTAAGGTCCCTCCCACAGGGCAGCTTTAGGGGGAATAGGGGCGGTTTTACCCTCCTCCTCACCTGTGTTTATAAGGCAAGGGTGGGAGGGCTTCTTCCTCTTTGGCCGTCACTTGTCAGACACACAGTATTACAGTGAGTTACCTACCTTGCTATTACTTACCTGACGATGAGGCAGGAGTTAGAAGAGATCATCCGCCTCCAGGATGAGGGCTCCGTCTGGTTGCAGTCCCTCCTCAACGAGACTGTGGCACCGGAGTCCTCTCTGCGGGGCACACTCCCTGCACGGCGCTCCACGCGCCGCTCCAGGCTGCCAGTGTGCTTGTCCCCCTCCAGCAACCATAGAGCTGGCTCCGCATCGGCAAGACCGCCGGGGCATGCGCAGTCGGGATCCCGGCCTCCAGTCTCGCCGCAAATATCGCGAGACTTAGTGGCCGGCATTGAAGAGGAGGTTATTCCTCCATCCCGAGCCACAACGCTTCCTCCAGCCTGGGACGGATTAGAGCTCGTCCGGTGGCCGTGCGGAGTACGGCCTTGCAAGCCAGGATGCAGGCTGCATTTTCCGCTGCCACCACTGTAGATCTTCCCAGGGGGGCTCCGCTGCCCCCAGCTCTCAGGACAGCTGCGGGCAGTGCACCGGCTACACAGCACCACCCACAAGAGTCTGCCAGCGGAGGCTGGCATGAGATCTCACCTCCACCGCTGGACGACCACGAAGATGGGTCCTTGGCGGACAGCAGCGACGAATACTTCCCCTGCGAGCAGGATAGACCAGTGGTGAGGCAGAACCCTTCCCCTGCTCCCCATGCTGCAGTGGGCATACCTTCCGTTCTGGGCCCCGCTTATGTGCTAGCTGAACATGTAGAACGTGGTTTATCGGTGAGCTCCAGGGACTCTAGACGTATGGTGAGCTCCTGCTCACGGCGCTCTTCTAGGCATGGCTCTTCATGCTGGTCCAGGCGACGCCGTACCCGATACAGGAGATCGCCTTCTTTAAGCTCTAGGTCCACGAGCTCGCGCACTGGTTTGTCTACCCACGGCAGTCCGCACCATAGCCACCGCTCATCTCATGGTCGTCGCCAGACGGGAGTACGGAACAGGGAGGGTACAGTAGCAGCTTCAGCACCTGTTCCTCCTCCACCTCCTCCTCCACCTCCACCTCCACCCTCGATGGCTCTGGTTCCTACTTCGGCTACTGGACACGGTGAGTTGGATTGCCGTCGGGCTTGGGGCACGGGGGGGTCTACTGATTAAAAATTGTTGCCTGTGTTATGATCTCTGTTGGCGGGCACTCCGTCCGTTCCAGTGGCACCAGTCTCGCAGGCGGAGGCCGGTAAGATGTTAGTGGAAGCATCCACTTCAACCGCTACTCCTTCCATGCCCGCCTTCAGGGATTCGTATTTTTGCGGTATAGACCCCGCTCGGTGCTCACTTGTCTGAAGATACCAAGGAAACGATAGCAAGGAATGAATACATTGATATCTGGTCCTTGGTGTCGGTGGATTCGGCGACAATCGACAAGGAGCGCCGATTTGAAAGAGGCGTTCCCTCTAAGCCTAAAGTTGCTAAATCCTTTAATAATTGGTTACAGGCCTTCGCGGTTTTAGGTTGCGTATTATCCCAAAAGTTCCCAGATAAGTCCTTCCAACTCTTCGTCTACCTAGACACCATCTTCAGTGCGTATAAGTCCCATGGGGGAACGGCATGGTGGCGGTATGACGAAGAGTTCCACAGACGCATGGCACAAATACCAGAGGTGGGGTGGGATACAAAAGCGACGGACGTATGGCTGCGGCTTATGATGTCGCAGCGCCCCTTTCAGCCGAGGGCCCCCTCCAGTGTCCGGCGTCGTGGCCACTGGGGCTGGGGGCCTCAGCAACAGGCGGACCAGGACTTGCTGGTTCTTCAATGAGGGCCACTGCAAGTTTTACGGTTCCTGCAAGTTCAAACACGAGTGCTCAGCCTGCGGTGGCCCCCATCCCGCAGCACGTTGCAACCGCCGGACTGGCGCAGCCCCGTCCCAATACTACGGGTAGGATAGAGGACCCCAGTCCGCGTGTTAGAGATACTAACATGGTTAGACAGGTACCCCAAGATGGGGGAAGCCGCATTGCTTAGGACGAGTTTTTCATTTGGTTTCTTTAACCCGTTTGTTTATAACCCCTCGCCCACGTTCTTAGGCAATTTGAAATCAGCCAAGGAATTCCCGTCGGTTATCGCTGAAAAAATAGACAAGGAATTGGAGCTAGGCCGGATAACCGGCCTCTTTACTGATCTACCATTCCCTAACATGCGCGTTTCTCCCCTAGGAGTTGTCCCCAAAAAAAGAGCCTGGCAAGTTTCGTCTAATCCATCACCTGTCCTACCCTAAGGGCAATTCCATGAATGATGAGATTGAGAAAGACCTCGCCGCAGTGTCGTATGTGTCGTTCGACAGGGCAGTTGATTTGGTTTCCCGAGCCGGCCAGGGGGCCCTTATGGCCAAGTCGGATATAGAATCCGCTTTTCGTTTGTTACCAGTTCACCCCGATTGTTACCACCTCCTCGATTGTCAGGTAGATATTATTACGATATGTGCCTTCCCATGGGGTGTTCGATCTCTTGCTTCTAGTTCGAGGTGTTCAGTTCATTCCTAGAGTGGGTGTTAAGGGATGTCACAGGCTCGTCCTCCACGTCACACTACCTAGATGATTTTCTCTTCGTTGGCCCTGCCTCCTTACCTCATTGCCGAATGTTGTTAGACTCTTTTCGTAGGTTAGCCAGTCGTTTTGGCGTGCCACTTTCATCGAAGAAAACTGAGGGGCCCACCACGTTCTTGTCTTTCCTTGGCATCGAAATTGATTCACTGCAGTCATTAAATTGCGTTTCCACTTAACAGCTGCTATGTCGGTAAAAAAGCTGCAGCTCTGACAGGTCCAATCGCTTTTGGGCAGAATTTTGTCCCTAGCCACTGCCGGTGTCCATTCCCCTCTGCATTATGTGCAGCCTTGCGCTGTGATTTTCAGGTGTGGCTCACATTCCTGGCAGATTACAATGGGCGTACGTGTTGAAGGTCACCGCGGCATCCAACAAGGAGATACAACTGTTCACCGACGCGGCTGGCAGCACTGGGTTCGGGGCACCCCTGGGCTCAGCGTGGTGCGCGGACCCATGACCCCATTCGTGGCGACCGCGTGGGTGGTGCAAAAATGTAACGCTCCTCGAGCTATTTCCCATTGTAGTTGAGCTATGGGGGTTGGCAATGTCTAATTCATCTGTTGTATTTTGGTCTGATAACGCTAGTGTGGTTCATGCTGTTAACCATTTATCTTCTTCCTCAGGGCCGCTGGTTGTGTTGATTAGACGCTTGGTGCTTAGGTGTCTTTAGCACAATATACAGTTCAGGGCTCGCCACATTCCAGGTGTACAAAATAATATAGCTGATGCTTTGTCACGCTTTAATTGGCAGGTGTTTCGCTCACTTTGCCGATAGGGGGATGTGGAAGGGGTCAGCTGCCCGGATGCGTTATGGAGAATGCTGGATCTCAGCTGGTCCCCCTCGTGAGGTCATCTCTTGCCCCGTCTACATGTGCGGCATACGGTAAAGCATGGAATGAATGGCTGGATGTGGTGGGGTTGCGCGAATAAGGTCTGGCTGCGGGCCCCTTGTTGTCATATGTATTGGAATATCTGTCTCTCTTGTTAGCCCATGGTGTGTCCGGCCTATGCGCCCAGCGCCGCCCCGCCGGCTTGGCCTTTTTCTTTAATTTGCGCTCCTGGCCAGATGTCATGAAATCCTTTTTCATTACCCAGGCTTTGAAGGGGTGGAAGAAGTCTGCAGTGAGCCGGGAAGCTAGGCGGCCAGTCTCTTATCCTATACTTCGTAAGTTGTTAGCGGTCCTTCCGGACACATGTTCTTCCCCGTTCGAGGTTTCCTTGCTTACTACAGCCTTCGTCTTAGCCTTTTTTGGTGCGCTGCGTATTTCGGAACTAATAGCCATTAGCTCTTCACGACCTGGGAGTTTGCTATTTGAGGATGTAGCATTGTCCAACTCGGGGGTCCGTTTTCGCATACGCAAGTCCAAGACGGATGTATTTGGCAGAGGCTGTTTGGTTTCCCTGCGGCCCGTACCCGGGCCTGCATGCCCGGTGGAGGCCGTGTCCTGTTATCTGCGCTCCAGGTCGGCGGGTTCTCAATTCCTGTCACACGCTGATGGAAAACCCCTTACTAGGTTTCAATTTTTGTCAGTGTTTAGATCAGCACTAGCGGTTTGGGCCCCCCGCCCAAAGAATTTGGGACACATTCGTTCCGCATTGGCGCAGCTCACTGCTAGTGGCCTGGGCTTGACCGACGAGGAAGTCCGCCGTATTGGTCGTTGGCGGTCTGATTACTTTGCCGGGTATATCCGCCCTGATTTGGTCCTGCATTAAACTGTGTTTCTTGTTTCAGGTTCACGCCCCACAATTTGGATCCTCGGGCACTCTTATGTTGTCTGGGCGGAGTGGAGGGCGGCCATACGACCAGGAGGTCTCCCGCTGGGTCTTATGGGGGTCGATGTTCGCTGGAGGGGGCTCAGCGGCTTGAGATGGTTGGATGTTTTGCCCGAGGTGGTGGCTATCAGCGGGAATGGTTCCATTTCTATGGTGTTGGTGATCCACATTGGGGGTAATGATTTGTCTTCTGTCCGCTTGGGGGAGCTGATCGCTCTCATACAATCTGATTTGGAAAGGTTCACGTCATTTTTCCAGAACTTTACCAGTGTGCTACCTCTGCTATTGGGAGCCAGCCGGCCGCAAATTCTTCCAAAGATGACATGTTCTTATTCCTGCTGTAGGTGATGATTACATTTGGTCTTATGGGGACAATAAGAAAGCTCAGCAGATTACTTAAGCTGGTGGTCTGGTGCTTAAGCCAGACCTAGGCAGTGACTGTTTTCTGTACAGACTGTGGTTCAAATCCTGATGTGTGGTTTTGTCCAAGAGGACACGTTTCTGTGTGAAGGAAGCTTACAATGGCCGTAGACTTTTAAAGTTTCAGTCCGTTGTCCTATTTTAATCAATACTGGAACAAATTCTAAACAGCCATAAAAAAGTTCAACAGCACGACGGATTCCCAGCTGGTCTCCTACACTGGTACTTGTGAGGCATTAAGCAATGGTACTTCTGCGATCTGACGAGAGAAGACACATTCAGCTTAGAACGGCCATTGACTTTTAAAGTTTTAGTCCGTTTTCCTTTTCAATTCTATTTTTATTAAAGTTTTTTTATAATAGATAAATAGACAAACAATCGAGCACAAAGCCATTTGCTGACCCCGCAGGGCGGCTTAAAAAACAAATGATATCTCAAAAGCCTGTGTAGCTAAGAAATCTTATGTACCAATAACAGTAAAGCAAAAATAAAAATACAAAAAGCTAAATTGCATAGACATATATTTTATATAGTACAAAATACAAAATGCGGTCGAGACCAGACCGCTTAATAAAACATAATGAAAAGAAATGGAAACAAAATAAAAAGACCGAGGGTTACCTCCAATCAAGGTGTCGTCTGTTTTGGAAGATTATTTGAAGTAGCAGGAAGGTAAATATGTAGCGGTGACACGCACAAATTTGTCATGAAAGTCCCATATAGAGGCCGTGAGCTCCTCCATTCGTTGCACCTTTGGTTTCCAGGAGATCCACGAGGTGAATTATGGGTGGGTCAACTGGTTTTCACAAGGCCAAAATAAATGCACGAGCCATGGTAACTAAATGACGTACCACCGATTTCTTGTATGTCACACAGATGAAGCAAGAAGAATTCAGGGGACTTGGGGTACGTGAAGTCAGTAAATTTGGAGGTGACGTGCCAGACATTGTCCCAGAAGGCAGTCAGTCTGGGGCAGCTCCAAAATGTAAGCAAGAGGTCACCTACCTGGGTTCCACACCTCCAATACATGGGGGAGACCTCGGGGTAAAACCTGTGGAGATTGGAGGGGACTCTGTACCATCTCGTCAGTATCTTAAAGCCCACTTCTTGAATTCTACTCGATATTGAGGATTGATGTGTCTGCAGTAAAAGTTAGGTTAAGGTCCGTCGCCCATTTGGACAAATATGGAGGGTGTGAGTCTGCTGCTGGTGAATTCAGCAGGTTATACGTTAGAGAGGGTGTGGCACAAGTGCCCCATCATAGTGCATAAGTTTTCGAATGCTGTAGCAGTGGGGGAAAAGGTAGAGGAAGGAGGGAGGGACAGTAGAAAATGACGAAGTAGGGAGGCCCGAGTCCGTATTCTCAGTCAGTTGTGATAAAATATTCCAGCTGTTGTTAACTATGTAGTGACGGGCTTAGGTCTCGCGGGGTAGTGCGTCGTTGGCCAAAGGGACCTGGCTCACATGCTGGTGAAAAAGAGTCCAGTATGGGATAAAGTGGTGATGGGGAGGGGGAAATGTTGCAGCGTATGAATGTGAGTGACGCTAAACGTAGTGTAAGTCCGATAAGCGGATGAGATCTTATATGTGTTGTGAGTTGGTTCAGCATCCATGGGGCGGCATATAGGGGCAATGGCGAGAATAATTGTTCTAGCTTAACCCAAGGTTTAAGAGTACCATGTCTGCACCAGTCTACAATGCGAACTAGATGCGCTGCCTGGTAGTAAAGATGGATATCGGGCAGTCCCAGACCCCTGTCAAGCTTTGGGCGGGCTAAAATCGTGCAAGCAACGCGAGACGGTTTTCGGGACCAAATAAATTTGATAAGTAAGGAGGAAAGGGAGCTAAAGAATAGGCGTGGCAGCTGTATGGGGAGTGTTTGAAAGAAATACAACAGATGAGGTAACACGTTCATCTTGAATACGGAACAATGACCGAACCAGGTGAACCTTTAGACCATCTGTCAAGTTCACCCTTGATTGATCGTAAGAGGTGAGGGTAATTACAAGAGTAGAGTTGAGAGAGCTTGTTTGTAAGGTGTATCCCTAGGTACTTAATGGAGCTGGGAGCCCATCTGAAAGGGAAGGAATCCGCCGGGGCTGCCGCCATTTGGGTCTGGGGGATACATTGAGTTCTTCTGACTTTTGAAAGTTTATTTTGAAATTGGACAGGGATGCAAATGTTTTAATTTCAGCTAACAGGTTGGGCACCGACATACGAGGGCGGGAGATAAAGAACAAGAGTTCATCAGCATATGCTGCTACTTTGTGCGGCTTATCCCCAACTACGACCCCCTGCAATATCTGGGTTGTTACGAACATGGCAGAGGAAGGGCTCTAGACACAGAATGAAAATCAGGGGGGATAGCGGGCAACCCTGGCGGGTTCCGTTAGTGCTAGGGGAGGAGGAGGAAGTATGGCCGTTGACCTTCATGGGTCCTGAAGGAGATGAGTATAAGCTCAAAATCCAGCTAAGCATACTATGGCCCAAACCTATATAAGATAAAGTCTCTTGGAGAAACGACCTGTCAACCTGGTCGACATGCCTTCTAGGCATCCGAGGAGAACTAGAAGGCTGGGGCAGAGGAGCTAGTGATATGTTCAATGAGGTTAATGGCCCGGATAGTATTATCTCTGGCCTCTCTCGCTGGAAGAAAGTCTGTCTGGTCCCCGTGGATTCCCGTGGATTATCGTTGACAGAAATGGAGTGAGTCGTGTGGCTAGGATCTTGGAGAAGAGTTTGAGATCTAAGTTTGAGAAGGTAGATGGGGGCGGTAAGATTTTTCTGTGTTTTTGTATATATGTCCCCTTGTTTTTATCTGTTGTTTGCACTCACGGTTGCAGCGAGTGATGTCAGATCAGAGACGAGTGACACATTGTGGTTCTTTAGTCGAGTGACCCGGTCACCTAGAGAGCGAACGGTCAGCAAAACTTCCTGCAAGGCTTTGGCCTGCTCCTCTTCCAGGTGCACCATCTCCCACCATCTCCCACAGTTTGGTAAGAGTGCGGTCCACCTGGGTACTTGTGGTTGTTACCGCGGGGTAGTTGCGGTGCAGAGTGGAATACTACCGAAGTTTCCTGAGAGCGTTCACTTGGCGCGCACATGTCAGGAGCAGGACGGACGCCTTTACAGGTTCAGATGGCCGGTTGTCTTTTGCTCTCTGCTGGGGCGTCGCTGGTTTCAGAGAGGGATCACGAGAGGCAACAGGGGTTTCCGGCCTTTGCTTTTCCCCTTGGAAATGTCTGGCCATGCAGGCGAGGGTGAGTTACGAGAGTAGTTCAGCTGGAGGTGTCCGGAGCTCCGGGAAGTTGCTGCCTCGCGCCGCTATGCCCCAGACAGGATGGTTTTAGGTTCAATCTCAGTGAATTGCTTATGGAGCTCATTCTCCCACTCCCTCATATCGCCCGGCTTTGGGCCAGAGTTCTGTAATAGTAATAGTGGGTAAGTATCGGACATAGATTTAGCTTGAGGTGAAGTATAATCAAGGAGTTTCTCCAACCAATTCAAATTTCTATGCGGAGAAGGTAAAAGACGCAGGAACCTACTACAAATTTGTCTAAAAGATAATCCATGCAAAAACGTTAGTTCCATATTGTCACTTCCAGGTAATAAAGACGAGATGTCTGGAATATAAATAAATATAAATATCTTTTATAGGGGATCTGAGAAGTTGAGACCAGGGAGTCGTGATGTCCTCTAATTCATCCGTACACCAAGAGGGGATAATTCCAATTTACATCAAAGCTGAACGCATATCACTCGTGCTTAAAGATTTGGTCAGGCCTAAATTGACCTTAATCGTGGTTGTGCCTCAGGAACTCCAGTAATAGGAAACCCCTGAAGTCAATGACAATATATGTAGGAAAGCTGGGTGACAAGACATTATATATAGGAAAGCTGGGTGACCGGACATTATATATAGGAAAGCTGGGTGACAGGACATTACATATAGGAAAGCTGGGTGACAAGACATTATATATAGGAAAGCTGGGTGACAGGACATTATATATAGGAAAGCTGGGTGACAAGACATTACATATAGGAAAGCTGGGTGACAGGACATTATATATAGGAAAGCTGGATGACCGGACATTATATATAGGAAAGCTGAGTGACAGGACATTACATATAGGAAAGCTGGGTGACAGGAAATTACATATAGGAAATCTGGGTGACAGGACATTATATATAGGAAAGCTGGGTGACAGGACAATATCTATAGGAAAGCTGGGTGACAGGACATTATATATAGGAAATCTGGGTGACAGGACATTATATATAGGAAAGCTGGGTGACAGGACAATATCTATAGGAAAGCTGGATGACAGGACATTATATATAGGAAAGCTGGGTGACATGGCATTATGTATGGAAAATCTGGGTGACAGTACATTACATATAGGAAAGCTGTGTGACAAGACATTAGATAGAGGAATTCTGGGTGACAGTACATTATATAAAGGAAAGCTGGGTGACGGGAAATTATATATATGAAAGCTGGTCGACTGACATTAAAAGCTGGGTGACATGAAATTACATATGGGAAAGCTGGGTGAAATGGCATTACATATAGGAAAGCTGGTTGACATGGCATTATGTAAGGAAAAGCTGGGTGACAGCACATTACATATAGGAAAGCTGTGTGACAGGACATGAGATATAGGAAAGCTGGGTGACAGGACATTACATATAGGAAAGCTGGGTGACAGGACATTACATATAGGAAAACTGGGTGACAGGACAGTACATAAAGGAGCTGAGTGACAGGACATTACATATAGGAAAGCTGGGTGACAGGACATTACATATAGGAAAGCTGGGTGACAGGACATTACATATAGGAAAGCTGGGTAACATGACATTACATATAGGAAAGCTGGGTGACAGGACATTATATACAGGAAAGCTGGGTGATAGGACATTATATATAGGAAAGTTGGGTGACAGGACATTATATATAGGAAAGCAAGGTGACAGGACATTAAAAAGGAAAGCTGGGTGACCGGACATTACATATAGGAAAGCTGGGTGACTGGACATTACATATAGGTAAGATGGGTGATATCACATTATATATAGGAAAGCTGGGTGACACGAAATTACATATATGAAAGCTGGGTGACTGACATAGGGAAAGCTGGGTGACATGACTTACATATGGGAAAGCTGGGTTACATGGCATTACATATGGAAAAGCTGGGTGACATGGCATTACGTATGGAAAAGCTGGGTGACAGGACATTACATATAGGAAAGTTGGGTGACATGGCATTATATATATAGGAAAGCTGGGTGACAGGACATTATATATAGGAAAGCTGTGTAAAAGGACATTATATAGAGGAATGCTGGGTGACAGGACATTATATAAAGGAAAGCTGGGTGACATGACATTATATATAGGAAAGCTGTGTAAAAGGACATTATATAGAGGAATGCTGGGTGACAGTACATTATATAAAGGAAAGCTGGGTGACATAACATTATATATAGGAAAGCTGTGTGACCGGACATTATATATAAGAAATATGGGTGACAGGACATTAAAAAAGGAAAGCTGGGTGACAAGACATTAAATATAGGAAAGCTGGGTGACATTACATTATATATATAGGAAAGCTGGGTGACAGGACATTATATATAGGAAAGCTGGGTGAGAGGAAATTATATATAGGAAAGCTGGGTGACATGACTTACATATGGGAAAGCTGGGTTACATGGCATTACATATGGAAAAGCTGGGTGACATGGCATTACGTATGGAAAAGCTGGGTGACAGCACATTACATATAGGCAAGCTGGGTGACATGGCATTATATATATATATATATATATATATATATATATAGAGAGAGAGAAAAGCTGGGTGACAGGACATTATATATAGGAAAGCTGGGTGACAAGACACTACATATAGGAAAGCTGGGTGACATGGCATTATATATATAGGAAAGCTGGATGACAGGGCATTATATACAGGAAAGCTGGGTGACAGGACTTTACATATAGGAAAGCTGGGTGACAGGACATTACATATAGGAAAGCTGGGTGACAGGACATTACATATAGGAAAGCTGGGTGACAGGACAGTACATAAAGGAAAGCTGGGTGACAAGACATTACATATAGGAAAGCTGGGTGACAGGACATTACATATAGGAAAGCTGGGTGACAGGACATTATATATAGGAAAGCTGGGTGACAGGACATTATATACAGGAAACCTGGGTGACAGGACATTATATATAGTAAACCAGGGTGACAGGACGTTAAAAAGGAAAGCTGGGTGACAGGACATTACATATCGGAAAGCTGGGTGACGGGACATTACATATAGGTAAGCTGGGTGATATCACATTATATATAGGAAAGCTGGGTGACAGGAAATTATATATAGGAAAGCTGTGGGACAGGACATTATATATAGGAAAGCTGGTTGACTGACATATAAGGGAAAGGTGGGTGACATTACATTACATATGGGAAAGCTGGGTGACAGTACATTATATAAAGGAAAGCTGGGTAACATGACATTATATATAGGAAAGCTGGTTGACAGGACATTATATATAGGAAAGCTGGGTGACATGGCATTATATATAGGAAAGCTGTGTTGCCGGACATTATATATAAGAAAGCTGGGTGACAGGATATTAAAAATGGAAAGCTGGGTGACAGGACATTATATATAGGAAAGCTGGGTGACAGTACATTAAATATAGGAAAGCTGGGTGACAGGACATTAAATATAGGAAAGCTGGGCGACATGACATTATATATAGGAAAGCTGGGTGACAAAACATTAAAAATAGGAAAGCTGGATGACAGGACATTATATATAGGAAAGCTGGGTAACATGACATTATATATACAGGAAAGCTGGGGTACAGGACATTACATATAAGACAGCTGAGTGACAGGGCATTATATATATATATATATATATATATATATATATATATATATATATATATATATATATATATATATATATATATAAAAAAAAGCAAAGCAAAAGCAGCACCGTTCTTCCAGTATAGGGTGCACAAGTCCCTGTTCAGACACACGACCAGTGTCCCAAATCCACAGCAAAATCCAATACACAGGTCAGTACTCCAGGTTTAAGTGAAATAAGGATCTTTTTATTCACCACATGCAACGTTTCAGCCCTGCTCAATGGGGCCTTTCTCAAGCAAAGAAAGCTTGAGAAAGGCCCTATTGAGCAGGGCTGAAACGTTGCATGTGGTGAATAAAAAGATCCTTGTTTCACTTAAACCTGGAGTACTGACCTGTGTATTGGATTTTGCTATATATATATATATATATATATATATATATATATATATATATATATATATATATATATATATATATATATATATATATATATAGGAAAGTTGGGTGATATGACACTGTATACAGGAAATCAGGGTGACAGGACATTATATATAGGAAAGCTGGGTGACAGGACATTACATATAAGAAAGCTGGGTGACAGGACATTATATATAGGAAAGCTGGGTGACGTGACATTACATATGGGAAAGCTGCGTGACAGGACATTATATATAAGAAAGCTAGGAGACAGGACATTATATATAGGAAAGCTGGGTGACAGGACATTATATATAGGAGAGCTAGGTGACAGGACATTGTATATAGGAAAGCTGGGTGACAGGACATTATATACAGGAAATCTGGGTGCCAGGACATCATATATAGGAAAGCTGGGTGACAGGACATTATATATAGGAAAGCTGGGTGACAGGACATTACATATAGGAAAGCTGGGTGACAGGACATTATATATATGAAAGCTGGGTGACAGGACATTACATATACGAAAGCTGGGTGACAGGACATTATATATACGAAAGCTGGGTGACAGGACATCATATATATGAAAGCTAGGTGACAGGACATTATATATAGGAAAGCTGGGTGACAGGACATTATATATAGGAAAGCTGGGTGACGTGACATTATATATAGGAAAGCTGGGTGACAGGACATTATATATATGAAAGCTGGATGACGTGACATTATATATAGGAAGGCTGGGTGACAGGACAGTACATATAGGAAAGCTGGGTGACGTGACATTATATATAGGAAAGCTGGGTGACGTGACATTATATATAGGAAAGCTGGGTGACGTGACATTATATATATGAAAGCTGGGTGACATGGCATTATATATTGGAAAGCTGGGTGACAGGACATTATATATAGGAAAGCTGGGTGACAGGACATATACAGGAAAGCTGGGTGACAGGACATTACATATAGGAAAGCTGGGTGACAGGACATTATATATAGGAAAGCTGGGTGACAGGACATTATATAAAGCTATATTATATACTGCTTCCGATGATGTGTGTACTATTGTGACATCACTGCTGTAATCTGCTCCCTGTGATGTGTGTCCTATTGTGACATCACGGAATCTGTAGGAGTATTGAGCGATGTTACAGTGGAGGGGATTAGTCTGGATATATAGAGGAGAAGAGCTATATCTCCAGGTCATCATGCTGTTGCGATTACTTCTCATTGTGAATGTGCTTTTAGCGTCTGTGGAAGGCGCTCCTATCAATTTCCGCAAATATGGATCATTTGCGAAGAATCGGATAAGTAGAGGTAAGTGCGTCACCAGATATACAGTGAATAAGGGGTTAATGCTGTGCGGACAAGTCACTAATCTGATAGGGCTCATCCACGTGGTCAGTCCAGTAACATATAGATCAGACCTGGACGCCTAAGGCTGGACTCATACACAGCAGTTACTTGTGTTTTATACGGCACTTTTTTGTGCCCACAATTTTTGACAAATGCTACGTTAAAGTCTATAATAAAATATAAGAACGTACATAGAATTTTGTTATTCGCTGTTTTTTTTCCGCTTATAGGGTGAGTGGCATTTTTTTTCAAATCACAGCATGCTCAAGGTAATGCGTTTGTTTCTGCCAATTATCAACACTTAAAAAACGCCAGAATTTTTTTTTTTTTAAATGGTCACAAAAAAACTCAAACAAAAACACATTTAAACTTACTTTTAAAAATGCTGGAAATGGATTGGATGGATGGATTGGATGGATGGATGGATGGATGGATGGATTGGATGGATGGATGGATGGATTGGATGGATGGATGGATTGGATGGATGGATTGGATGGATGGATGGATGGATGGATGGATGGATTTGGATGGATGGATGGATGGATGGATTGGATTGGATGGATGGATTGGATGGATGGATTTGGATGGATCGATGGATGGATGGATAGATAGATCCCATATAACCAGTCACTCCTGACAATCTTGGGGACATTCATCTTGATTCCAAACTTGTATTACATGAATGAAAATAATAAAAATAATAATAATAATAATAATGGAGTTTATCTGAACACTTATATGGTTTCTCCTTCTTTTTCAGTACATACTACTACTCCTATTACTACTACTACTCCTATTACTACTCGTACTGAGACTCCACAATACTTTTGGAATAAGTTCATTGTGGTTGCTGCGTTTTCTGCCATCAACTTCCTCCTTGTAACTTTTTATGGCGTCGCCTGTTACATCAGATATAAGTGAGTATTGTAGATAATGATTTCATGTCCGGCCTTTTACCTCCGACTTTCACGCACAGCCGCTGATTATAACCAGGGGCGTAACTAGGAAAGACTGGGCCCCATAGCAAACTTTTAACTGGGCCTCCCTCCCCTGGGTATCACACAACCCCCCCTTGTACATAGTGCCTCCCTATAGATTCCACCACACAGCGCCCCCTATAGATAGCACCATACAGCCCCCTGTAGATAATGTCATACAGCCCCCCCTATAGATAACGTCATACAGCCATCCCCCTGTAGATAACGCCAGACAGCCATCCCCCTGTAGATGACGCCAGGCAGCCCCCCTGTAGATAACGCCATACAGCCCCCTTGTAGATAACGTCATACAGCCCTCCCCTGTAGATAACGCCATACAGCCCTGCCCCTGTAGATAAAGCCATACAGCCCTCCCCCTGTAGATAACGCCAGACAGCCCTCCCCTGTAGATAACACCATACAGCCCTCCCCTTTAGATAACGTCATACAGCCCGCCCCTGTAGATAAAGCCATACAGCCTTCCCCTTTAGATAACGCCATACAGCCCTGCCCTTTAGATAACGCTATACAGCCCCCCTGTAGATAACGCCATACAGCCCTCCCCTGTAGATAAAGTCATACAGCCCTCCCCCTGTAGATAAAGTCATACAGCCCTCCCACTGCAGATAACGCCATACAGCCCTCTCCCTGTAGATAACGCCATACAGCCCTCCCCCTGTAGATAACGCCATACAGCCCTCTCCCTGTAGATAACACCATACAGCCCTCCCCTTTAGATAACGTCATACAGCCCGCCCCTGTAGATAAAGCCATACAGCCTTCCCTGTAGATAACGTCATACAGCCCTCCCTGTAGATAACGCCAGACAGCCCCCCCTGTAGATAACACCATACAGCCCTCTCCTGTAGATAACACCATACAGCCCTCCCACTGTAGATAACGCCATACAGCCCTCCCCTTAAGATAACGCCATACAGCCCCCCTGTAGATAACGCCATACAGCCCTCCCCATGTAGATAAAGCCATACAGCCCTCCCCCTGTAGATAAAGTCATACAGCCCTCCCACTGCAGATAACATCATACAGCCCTCCCCCTGTAGATAATGCCATACAGCCCTCCCCCTGTAGATAATGCCATACAGCCCTCCCCTGTAGATAACGCCATACAGTCCTCCCCTGTAGATAACGCCATACAGCTCTCCCCATGTAGATAACGTCATACAGCCCCAAACACCCCCCTTGAGTTAACGCCATACAGCCCTAAATCCCCTCTGTAGGTAAAGCCATGCAGCCCCCCAACCCCACCCAAAAAAAAAACGGCCTATAGTTTGTCCTACAAACGACATGCATCCCCTATCCACAGGATAGGGAAGATATGTGTGATCGCTGGCAGCGATAAGGAGACCGGGGGGACAAACCTCGGACTTCCGGGGTCTGCGCAGTTCAATAAAAATTAAAGGAGCGCTGGTCTCGCATGCGCACAAGCGTGACCGGTGCACAATTCATTTCTATGGAGCTGCCGACAGACTCCGGAAGTCCGAGGTCTGTCATGGAGATCTTCGGGGGACTTTCGGTCCCCCGTTCTCCTTATCGCTGGGCGTCCCAGCGATCACACATGTATCCCCTATCTTGTGGATAGGGGATGCATGTCTTTTGTAAGAACAACCCCTTCAGTGGCATCGCGCTGTAGCAGCCATAGCAGCTGGTAGCGGAGCCTGCGGCCATGGGAAGGGTGGCCCGTGCCGGCAGGCGGCACGGGCCCCCTCATGCTACGGACCCCGTAGCAGCCGCTATGGCTGCTACAGCGGTAGTTACGCCACTGGGTTCAACATTTCGGCAGAATAAAGTGACTTTCCAGCAGCTCAGAAAATATAATTGATTCTTCCGAAACATTGTCTTTATTGCTCCAAGACGTGATGCTGAGATGTATTTGTAGTTATGAATATTGGAGGGGGTGTATTTTTGTTCCCTTTCCAGGGTTCCCCCAGCACATGACTCCTCAGTGCCGTATTTATGGGCTACACAGGAGTCTATATAGGAAATACTGCACCCCGCCGCCCCCCCCTCCGAGTATAACATGATCCAGTAAAAGGGGCACATTACACCTCTATGTACAGAATATAATGGGGAGACATTACACCTCTATGTACAGAATATAATTGGGGCACATTACACCTCTATGTGCAGAATATAATGGGGGCACATTACACCTCTATGTATAGAATATAATGGGGACACATAACACCTCTATGTACAGAATATAATGGGGACACATTACCCCTCTATGTAGAGAATATAATGGGGACACGTTACACCTCTATGTACAGAATATAATGGGGACACGTTACACCTCTATGTACAGAATATAATGGGGACACGTTACACCTCTATGTACAGTATATAATGGGGACACGTTACACCTCTATGTACAGAATATAATGGGGGCACGTTACACCTCTATGTACAGAATATAATGGGGACACATTACACCTCTATGTACAGAATATAATGGGGACACATTACACCTCTATGTACAGAATATAATGGGGGCACATTACACCTCTATGTACAGAATATAAAGGGGGCACATTACACCTCTATGTACAGAATATAATGGAGACACATTACACCTCTATGTACAAAATATAATGGGGACACATTACACCTCTATGTACAGAATATAATGGGGGCACGTTACACCTCTATGTACAGAATATAATGGGGACACATTACACCTCTATGTACAGAATATAATGGGACACATTACACCTCTATGTACAGAATATAATGGGGGCACATTACACCTCTATGTACAGAATATAATGGGGGCACATTACACCTCTATGTACAGAATAAAATGGGACACATTACACCTCTATGTACAGAATATAATGAGGGCACGTTACACCTCTATGTACAGAATATAATGGGGGCACATTACACCTCTATGTATAGAATATAATGGGGACACGTTACACCTCTATGTACAGAATATAAAGGGGGCACATTACACCTCTATGTACAGAATAATAATGGGACACATTACACCTCTATGTACAAAATATAATGGGGACACATTACACCTCTATGTACAGAATATAATGGGGAGACATTACACCTCTATGTATAGAATATAATGGGGGCACGTTACACCTCTATGTACAGAATATAATGGGGGCACATTACACCTCTATGTACAGAATATAATGGGGGCACATTACACCTCTATGTACAGAATATAAAGGGGGCACATTACACCTCTATGTACAGAATATAATGGGGGCACATTACACCTCTATGTACAGAATATAATGGAGACACATTACACCTCTATGTACAGAATATAATGGGGACACGTTACACCTCTATGTACAGAATATAATGGGGGCACGTTACACCTCTATGTACAGAATATAATGGGGACACATTACACCTCTATGTACAGAATATAATGGGGACACATTACACCTCTATGTACAGATTATAATGGGGGCACGTTACACCTCTATGTACAGAATATAATGGGGACACATTACACCTCTATGTACAGAATATAATGGGGACACATTACACCTCTATGTACAGAATATAATGGGGAGACATTACACCTCTATGTACAGAATATAATGGGGGCACATTACACCTCTATGTACAGAATATAATGGGGGCACGTTACACCTCTATGTACAGAATATAATGGGGGCACATTACACCTCTCTGTACAGAATATAATGGGGGCACATTACACCTCTATGTACAGAATATAAAGGGGACACATTATACCTCTATGTACAGAATATAATGGGGACACATTACACATTCTATGTATAATATAATGGGGACACATTACACCTCTATGTACAGAATATAATGGGGACACATTACATCTCTATGTACAGACTATAATAGGGACACATTACACCTCTATGTACAGAATATAATGGGGACACATTACACCTCTATGTACAGAATATAATGGGACACATTACACCTCTATGTACAGAATATAATGGGGACACATTACACCTCTATGTACAGAATATAATGGGGACACATTACACCTCTATGTACAGAATATAAAGACTTGTCTATAGTCATAATGTCGTCATATCTCTAATCCACAATATTTCTTCCCTTATTACAAGACAATCGAAAACTAAATCCACGAGAGATGTTGAGACCCAATGTTCAATGGATGAAAATAGAGAGAGAAACGGCAAAAAAAACGGTAAATAGAGTTTATCAGATGTGACATATTAATATCTATCTACATAAAACAATTTATAGGAGCTTTATATCACGTGGACACTGGGAATATTCTGCTTTGTCTCTTTCATTATATGAAATGTATTTATAGAAAAATAATCTAATCTATGAGCACATTTTACTAAAGTCATCACAACTGTGCACTATATCTCGATGTATTTCCCAATGACTGCCTCTTATCGGAGAGGATGGAGTATTCCCGCTACTCACATCATGCGGACCCATTCTCTGTAACTATCGGCCTTCTTGTGGCATAACACGACATCAAATACAGTTATTCCCACATCCACCAAAGGTAATATAGTGTAACTCCACCTTACAGTAAAATCCTCCACTTTATAGAATATTCACTACTACACTCAATATAACCACCGCTCCAGGATTGTAGATTTCATCGTCTTCCCTATATCACGGCCATGTTCATTATATAAATCTATATTGTGTCGGGTGATGATCCAGGAGCGTGGTTATACAGGAGACTGGAGGGGTCAGTCATGTCCACAGAGGGTCTTGGAAGGATTTAGTGAGGAACCCGAGATGTAGAGGCAGCTGTGGGGGTTGTGATCTTTTATTCTTGGCATTTACTTTGTCTTTAGGGGATTTCAATTAATAAATTACAGTAAACTTATAGAAGATTTTATTTTATAATTACTAATTTCAATTTTCTGTCTTACAGCAAAACACGAGGACAAAATAAATATTATAGACGAGGATGCCCCTCATAGGCTGGCTGAAAAAAGTGATGTCATTGAAGACTCTCAGATCTCCATACCGGGATCCGATCATGTGACCATCAATATCAGCCCAGAGGATGTGGACACCTCTGATATTATAACCAATGATGCTCCTCCCGGGCTGGCTGAAAAAAGTGTTGTCATTGAAGACAATAAGATCTCTATGTCTGAAACCAATGATGTGACCATCAATACCAGCCCAGAGGATGTGGACACCTCTGATGTCATGACCGATAATGTTCCTCAAGGATTGGCTGAAAAAAGCTACACCGTTGAGGACACTCAGATCTCCATGCCTGGATCCAATCACGTGACCATGAATATCAGCCCAGATCATGTGGACACCTCCTCTGACAGTAAGTTCTTACAGCTTTTATTCTTAAATTTAGCCCAATAATATTAATAATAATTTGTATTTCTATAGCGCCAACATATTATGCAGCATTTTTAAATCAGATGGTTCATGTACAGACAAAATAAGTTCATGTACAGACAAAATCAGACATAACATAGAAACAAACTAATTAACAAATCAAACTAGAGGGGTGAATCTGCTCGCAAGAGCTTACAATCTGAGGGAGGAGGTAGTACACAGGGTGGCAGACAGAGATGAGGGAGGAGGTAGTACACAGGGTGGCAGACAGAGATGGGGGAGGAGGTAGTACACAGGGTGGTAGACAGAGATGAGGGAGGAGGGAGTACACAGGGTGGTAGACAGAGATGAGGGAGGAGGTAGTACACAGGGTGGTAGACAGAGATGAGGTAGTACACAGGGTGGTAGACAAAGATGAGGTAGTACACAGGGTGGTAGACAGAGATGAGCGAGGAGGTAGTACACAGGGTGGTAGAAAGAGATGAGGGAGGGAGTAGTACACAGGGTGGTAGACAGAGATGAGGGAGGCAGTAGTACACAGGGTGGTAGACAGATATGAGGGAGGAGGCAGTACACAGGGTGGTAGACAGAGATGAGGGAGGAGGTAGTACACAGGGTGGTAGACAGATGAGGGAGGAGGTAGTACACAGGGTGGTAGACAGAGATGAGGGAGGAGGTAGTACACAGGGTGGTAGACAGAGATGAGGGAGGAGGTAGTACACAGGGTGGTAGACAGATATGAGGGAGGAGGTAGTACACAGGGTGGTAGACATAGATGAGGGAGGAGGTAGTACACAGGGTGGTAGACAGAGATGAGGGAGGAGGTAGTACACAAGTTGGTAGACAGAGATGAGGGAGGAGGTAGTACACAGGGTGGTAGACAGAGATGAGGGAGGAGGTAGTACACAGGGTGGTAGACAGAGATGAGGGAGGAGGTAGTACACAGGGTGGCAGACAGAGATGAGGGAGGAGGTAGTACACAGGGTTGTAGATAGAGATGAGGGAGGAGGTAGTAAACAAGGTGGCAGACAGAGATGGGGGAGGAGGTAGTACACAGGGTGGTAGACAGAGATGAGGGAGGAGGTAGTACACAGGGTGGCAGACAGAGATGGGGAGGAGGTAGAACACAGGGTGGTAAACAGAGATGAGGGAGGAGGTAGTACACAGGTTGGTAGACAGAGATGAGGGAGGAGGTAGTACACAGGGTGGCAGACAGAGATGGGGGAGGAGGTAGTACACAGGGTGCTAGACATAGATGAGGGAGGAGGTAGTACACAGGGTGGTAGACAGAGATGAGGGAGGAGGTAGTACACAGGGTGGTAGACACAGATGAGGGAGGAGGTAGTACACAGGGTGGTAGACAGAGATGAGGGAGATGTATGGAGGTGCAGCCCTGGGGAGCGCTTTGTAAATGAGAGTAATAAGATTATATTGAATTCTAAAGTAAATGGGCAACTAATGTAGTGACTTGCACAGGGTAGGGGCATTGGTGTAGTGGTCCATTATAGTGACTGGCACAGGGTAGAGGCATTGGTGCAGTGGTCCATTATAGTAACTGGCACAGGGTAGAGGCATTGGTGTAGTGGTCCATTATAATGACTTGCACAGGGTAGAGGCCATTGGTTTAGCAGTCCAGAGCAGTGACTGGCACAGGGTAGAAGCATTGGTGTAATGGTCCATAGCAGTGACTGGCACAGGGTAGGGGCATTGGTGTAGTGGTCCATTATAGTTACTGGCACAGGGTAGAGGCATTGGTCTCCAGGGCAGTGACTGGGACAGAGAAGAGGCATTGGTGTAGCGGTCCATTTTAGTGACTAGCAAAGGTTAGAGGCATTGGTCTCCAGGGTAGTGACTGGGACAGAGCAGAGGCATTGGTGTAGCGGTCCAGAGCAGTGACTGGCACATGGTAGAGCCATTGGTGTAGTGGTTGGTCAGGAAGATGAGCCTGGCGGCTGCATTTAGCATTGACTGTAGAGGGGAGAGTTTAGTGAGGGGAAAACTGACAAGTAATGAGTTACAGGAGTCAAGGCGAGAAGAAATCGGAGTACCAATAAGGGCTCATTCAGACGAGTGTGTATCTCGTCCGTGTGACAGCTGTTAAAACAACGGCCGTCACACAGACTCATCTATTTCAATGGGGCCGTTTACACGACCGTTGTTTTAACGGAGCGTGTGAAAGGTCCGTGGAAAAATAGGACATGTCCTATTTTACTGCGTGTCATGGATCCCTACATAGACTCTAGTCTATTGGGGATCTGTGACAACGCATGCCGTGTGATCGCAATGAGGTCACTTTACGCCTTGATCTCCATGCAGGTTCAAATCAGGTGGGGGGGGGGTGCGAGCTCGGAGAAGCAACAGATACACTGAGACGTTTCTCAAGGTAAAAATCCTTCTGACTTTATTTGCAGAGACACAGAGTTTATATAGTAAAAATATCACATGACTACGTGCAGACACACATTAATCATTTACATTCTTGTGGTTTCTTCCCTTGTGATTTATGTCACAATGTACATTGTTCTTATCTCTAGTTGTTAATCTGGTGTCTGGTCCTTATCTTATCTTGGCTGTATGCACAGAACTCAAAGATCAAAGATCAAAGATCAAAGATCAAACATCAAACAGACTCCTTTGTGTCTGGTAAGTCCTTGTAGGGCCCCAATTTCTACTATCTACAGAATGTCTGCAAATCTATTCCATTACCTTTCCCAGAATATATTCTAATACATGTTTTCTCTTCAGCATTGCACTCTTTCAGGTCTCAGATACATTATACATATATTTATTCCATAACAATCCCTCCTTTTGTGATTTTACCAACACCTAAATTCCAATGCTACTTCTATCTCCTGATAGCAAGGCTTCGATCCATTTCTTCACTTGATTCACACAGGTATGTAGGTGGGGTAATCTCACAACATTCTTTCATCATAATGTATAGGCCTCTGTTTGAATGCTTCCCTTATTTTGCAAAATGCATAACAATTGAAACATGTAAGCAATACAAATAATATTATGAAACATATCAAGGGTTGGAACAACACATGCAGTATCTTAGTGGCAGTGGGGGAAAATCCTGTAAATATGTCATACCAATGATGGGCACTGGCATCTTTTATTGCTGACGATAAATTTATCACTTCCTTAGCTGCTATTGTAGCCAATACTTTCACTTTACTTAGAGTTACATTATGGGCTGCTATCAATTTCTTTACGTCTTTAGACTTTTGTAACACTTGTTTTAACTCTTCCAGTGGCAAACTAAAATTTCCATAGGGCAAAGGTTCAGGTACCCATACAGTGGACATTATTTCTTCTAAAGTAGGCAGGAACACTATAGTTTGGTTCCCCCAAGTCAAATGCGTCACATTGTATAGACATCCTGAAAATGGTCCCATGAGATTAAACTGGCTAAGGGTCTGCTTGTTGTTAGTTATTAAACATACATGCTGTGGACCTACTTCAATATATACCTGTAGGTTAGCTTCTGGGATTATAGTGAGTGCGCATACATTATCCTGGTGCTGCATCAGACAGGGTTCATATATCCCTGACTGTTGATTACATACATATCCTTGCTCTGTTAATTGGCACAAATCTATATTCCTTGTCTTATTTTGAGAATCTATGTGTGTTCCTTTCATTTCTGGCATCCAATATTGTCCTAATAATGTCACCGGATCAATCATTACCATTGGCATAACAATAAATTTGCATAATAGAGTAGGATTTTTCACATTGAATGCTATTAGTCTTCCTGCGCACCATCTAAGTGTACACTCAGTATACTCAGGCTGGAACAATAACCACGTATCATTTCTCTCTCCTACGGGCAGAATGTCTGTCCATTGCCTAACATGACTACTAAACAATTTATTCTTACAATTATTCATCTGTTCTTGTTGCCACATCGTTTTAAGCGTACATACTGTCCAATTTACAAAAGTTGATACATTCTGTAATGTTCTATATTCGGTTAGCATACTTTCATTGAAAACATTTAGAAACAGTTCATCTATAGTTAACCCTTTCTGTTGTATGGCAAAGGTAGTAGGTAACCATGAGGCACCTATCCTTAATGCAGTACATGTGTCATCTCCCACTGAGTTTAATTTGTTCATAACTGTTTCTAACTGTATCCCATTCAATACTCCTAATCCCGTTCCTACCCCTCCTAATAGCGTGTCATACCATTCTCTTTTTTGTCTATGACAGCTGGGGGATTCAGGGAAGGAAATATTGAAGTGTACATTCTCTTTCTGCTGTTGGGTTACAGCGCTCTTACAAGTGTGTGGGATTCTTTCCAGACTTTGTACTGTTATATGTGGCTTAAAACTATCTCTTAAAATTGTTATCAAGAATACAAAATATCTTCTATTTCTTATTTGGCTATTATTCATACATAATATCATCCCATCAGTTTCTTTTATTACAATCGTAGAGTTGAGCCTCTCCTTGTTGCATCTTTCATAAATCTTATTTATCATTTCATTTCTATTTTTACTGGTTGTATATTTCTGTCGATACTGTAAATCTGGTTCATAACAACAAAACAACAGCCGTCTCTTCTTGTATGCTAATGTTGGCTGTTTTGTCTATGTGAAGGTACACAGTCCCTCCATGTGGTCCTTTTCTCCAAGTCCCTTCGGTTGTAGTCACATTTGTAGTATAACACGGGTCATTGGCCTTACAGGTGTAGTTACCCTGCTTTCTATCCACTGTGGCATTCGCCCACCCTGTCCTGAACTGTTCCAGTGATTCTGTACTGATTACGTGTACAGGAGTAGCAGTTCTGCCTTTTTGTATAAGAGCACACGCAACAACCGCCGCAACAACCGCAAAGATCTTCATTCTTCTGGCTGAAGAACCTTTTTACAATGACTGGCGTGAATCCAGCTTGTCTTTCCTTCGAGCTTTACAGAGGTGCTTGTAACGAGTAGGACTTGAAAAGGACCATCAAATCTTGGTTCAAGGCTCTTCCTCACGTGTCTTTTGACAACGACCCAATCTCCTGGTTCTAGCTTATACGTCAACTGAATCAGGACCTGGAATGGAAGCAAAGACTTGTGCATACACCTTGGTCAATTGTTTGTTCAGCGTTGATACATAATCTGTTAGTCTACCATACTGCATTTGGAGCACCTGTGGAAAATAACATCCTAATCTGGGAGCCGACCCAAATAAGATCTCATATGGGCTGAGACCTGTTCTTTTTGTGGGCGTGTATCTTACTGAGAACAAGGCTAATGGTAGACACTCGGTCCATGGTTTCCCGGTTTCTACCATTACTTTTTGGATTTTCAATTTGAGAGTCCCATTTAGTCTCTCAACCTTCCCACTACTTTGTGGATGGTATGGTGTATGTAGGGCTTGACTTATGCCTAGAGCTGACAACACATAGTTCATGATTTCACCCGTAAAATGAGTTCCTCTGTCGCTCTCGATCATCTCTGGAACTCCATATCTGCACACCACCTCGTTGATCAGTTTCTTTGCTGGGCTACGGCTGTAGCTTTGGTTACTGGAAAAGCTTCTGGCCATCCTGAAAAAAGATCAATACAAACAAGCACATACTCATAGGTACCAACTTTGGGTAATTGAATATAGTCTATCTGCAGTCTCTGGAACGGATATATAGGTCTGGGTGTGTGCTTCTGTGGTACTTTTACAGTTCTTCCAATATTATGTGTTGCACAGATCATGCATCCTTGTGTAAAACTGCTGGCCATCACACTAAACCCTGGGGCATACCACACCTTGTTTACCAAGTCCATCATTGCCGTTTTTGACTGGTGTGTCTCTCCATGTGTTATCTGGGCCATCATTGGGAACATTGTCTTAGGCAGGCACAGTTTATTCTGGCACTGCCAGAGGCCATCTTTTCGTAGCGTTGCTCCTTGGGCCGTCCACTTGTCTTTTTCTTCTTCTGTTGCTTGTCCTTGAAGTTTTTGCAGTAGTTCCGGGCTTACAGCTGGTCTTGTTTCCTCTGGATCTTTTATCTGACATACGGCTGCTAACACGGGTAGCTTCTGTGCTGCTTGCTTTGCCGCTTCGTCTGCCAGGGCATTTCCCCTTTTGTCTCTGGTGAACTCACCTTAGTGTGAGCTTTAATTTTTACTACTGCTACTTCTGTGGGTAACATCAGGGTCTCCATCAAGTATTTTACAAAGTCTGCATTCTTTTCAGGTGTACCTGCAGAGGTCAAAAACTGTCTTGCCCTCCATATGGGGCCATAATCGTGTGCAATCCCAAAAGCATATCGAGAGTCAGTGTATATATTTGCTGTCTTTCCTTCTGCATGTTGGCATGCTACTGCCAGGGCCTTAAGCTCCACTTCTTGTGCTGAGCGGGACGCTGGTAAGGAGGCTGCTTCTAGGACTACATCTTCGGTGGTTACTGCATATCCTGTAAGAAAAGATCCTTCTACACAATACCTTGAACCATCCACAAAGAGTATTGGGTCTGGGTTTTGGAGTGGGGTATCTTTTACATGTGCGAACCCCACTGTTTCCTGGGCCATAAGGGCCATACAATCATGTTCATCAGTTTCAGGCAAAAATTGTGACCATACTTTACCTACGTCTTCTCCCCCTTGCTCCAAAGGCAGTAAGGTAGCTGGGTTCAATGTAGTACAGCGGTGTAAAGTAACCTGCTCAGGAAGAAGAAGAGCACAGGTTAATCTCAAATGTCTTGCAGTTGACAAATGCTTAGGTTGTACTTGAGTTAGAATAGCAGTAATATACAAGTTTTGTTTTGCCTTCTCCCTCATCTAAATCCATAAAAACTCGTGTGAGTGATGTCACATCGCCTCCTGTGTAACTTTGCTGGAGGGGGATGGTCTCTTACACATAAACCAAAATTGTACCTAATCAGTTCCTTCACCCTTCCCCCCTTTGTGGACTCTGCGAGAGTGATGTAGCAGAGTTCAAAACTACATCTCAACATAACACTAATTTAACCCCTTGTAATGTACAACAGCCTGAAACAAAAATGACTTTTTCCTGACAAACATGTTATCTTTACAATGACATAACTCATGTGTGAAATCAAAAACAAAACAATTGTAGTTAGTTATTCAATAAAACAGAAAATATTATCTCTGATAACATTAATTACTGCAAACCAATAAACAGTATAACGGTGGGGGCACATACATTTTCAATACCCCGTGTCTCACAGTATCTGTAGTTTAATACATCTGAATTATCAAAACACATGAAATCTGATCACATCATAACACATAATTATCGTAACTTTTATAACCAACAGCGCTTGCGCAAAAGAGAAGAAATTTATTTCGGTTTGTAGACATTACTGATATATATATATCTCAGCAGTGCATATTGAGATCCCTTTGTCTCATCAGCCCTGCAGACTGCACCCAGTCAGCCCCCCTCCTCCTCCTCCCAAACACAGCACACTTTAGAGGGGAGGGAGGGGGGTCACACACTCAAAGCTTCTCACAACTTCTCACAACTTCTCACAACTTCTCACAACTTAACACTTTCAATGCCGGCAAAACAACATACGTATCTGCAATCATTTATCACACCATTGTATAGGAATTATCTACGTTAATGTTTAACCGTACAATCTGACGGCCACCATCTCTATATTATGATGACGTGTTGTTTCATCAGTGAACTAGACTGGAACTTCTGTAAAATAGAAAAAACACTACAAATAACAAAATTAACAAGGTGATTATTTCATACTGATTTGGTTGGGCCGGGCGTGGCCACATCAGGGGCAGGGGGGGGCAGCCTCTCCCATTGGAAACAGTGTGCAGGGGGTTTCCCACCAACAATGAGGACACACTCAACATGAGGTACGGACGCCATTACCGGGCGTCGGCTGGTCCTGTTCTCTAATACATACAATACATTTCTTATTCCTAACTTCCTCTTCTGCAAATCCCTCTAAAGCACTTTCTATCAACTTTCTACCTTCCAACTTCCCTTTGTTCTCCAGAATACCTTTTGCCCAATCTGCGGCTTGGAGCCGCCCTCCTCTTTTTCCCTCTGCCAGTTTTCATGCCTTGATCAGGGCAAGCAACTCTGCACTCTGTGCAGAATGTATGACAGGATCAAGGGTCTCATCATATAAGACAGAGGTGTCTGGTGGTTTGGCTGTGAAGGACTGCTTATACATTATTACATTTATCACTTTTCCTGATTCAATCTACAAAATGACACAAAGTCATACAAAATATCTATATCAGCATTTAATGTTGTGTCCATTCATTTCAAGAACAAGATTACATTTCTTATCTCACTAGCAGCTGTTCTTCACCTCCCCCTTCTCTTATCACACTAGTTGATTCTAAATTATACCATATGGGAATTTACTATAAGGTCATTTGCAACATTAAAACAGCTACTACTTCTATACCTCCCT
This sequence comes from Rhinoderma darwinii, assembly GCF_050947455.1. NCBI lineage: Eukaryota > Metazoa > Chordata > Amphibia > Anura > Rhinodermatidae > Rhinoderma > Rhinoderma darwinii. The sequence goes on along the minus strand of NC_134697.1, from coordinate 88,649,038 downwards.
TTGCTTTAAACTTTACTTTATAAAATATGAATTTCCTCTGACACTTTTCATCTTTCAGCCATCCACGTTTTGTGTCACAACATTCATTCCATTTTTCTGCGTCTAACCGTCCATGGGATTCTAGACCACATGCTTTCATTAATTTTTTTTATTTTTATTTTTTTTAATTTATTTATTTATTTATTTTGTTCCCTGCGTTGCCTTTTTACCTTCTCTTTCTGCTACTACCTGTTTGGCGGTTTGTCCTTTGGGGTGCTCATCTCGTACTCTTGTTACAGATTCTAGCTACTGACAGATGAATTCCATTCTCATCTGTTTTATACAGTTTCTAGTTTCCGTACTTACTCCTGTTACAGATTTTAGCTACTGATAGATGAATTCCATTCTCATCTATTTTAGACAGTTTCTAGCTTCCGTACTTACTCTTATTACAGATTCTAGCTGACAGACGAATTCCATTCTCATCTGTTTTAGACAGTTTCTAGTCTCCGTACTTAATAGGGACACCAGTTCCCCATTGTCTAGTTATAAGTGGTCGCCTAAAGGCAGACCCTAAGTTATGTAGGGGGTAGTTTTCCTGATAGGTGAATTTCTGGATTTACGATCCCCTAGTAAGCTTACACCCTTTTAACAGGTGCTTGCTCACCCATATGCCATACCTCAAACTCTCGTTTGCCGTGACTGTTTCCCATAGCCCTGCTATGATGGAGGGGACTCTTACCCTTCTCTCTCAGTTTTTATCTTCACTAACAAACACTATGGCTATTGGCTGTTAGGGAAAGTCCCACACTACCTTTCTCACCTATTTTATACAGTTACTTATCCCCTCAAAACCCTTTTAAACCTTCTTCTACTCTGGCCAGAGAATTAAATTCCTTTTATAACTAGCTTACTTTCTTCTTATTCACTTTAAACACCACTCAAGGAGATATCCTCCACACCATAACAGTAATATGACAAATATTCCTGATCCAAATAATAAGGAAAACGTAAAATCAAGCTGTTCATTTGACATGCCGGATTATCGGATTGCAGAAAATTCTGGAATTTTGAGCTGAAAATCAGTGCATGATAATCCCCGCAAGTACCTCAATGCTGTACACACATTTTCGGTATTTTGCCAGATTATCAGATTGCACAAAATTTTCGATTTTCGGGCTAAAATTTAGCCTATCATAATCCCCGTAGTCACCTGAAGCATGTACACATGTTTCTGGTAATTTGCCGGATTATCGGAAGTTTTTTCCAAAAACAATTTCCTTATTCTAAAATGCATTTGTGACACAAAACTGGGTTCCTACAACATTCATACAAATACTGTCATGGAGATCAGGCACTTTATCCTGAGGGTAGGATTACATATAGACTTGACCAGATTTTTACACTAAAAATACCCTCATGTGGCCCCTCTATTCCTCAGGAGTACTACCGGGAAGGTGACCTACCAGACAGGAAGGTGCAGAGCAGAGTTTGTAAGAATTAAGTCTTCTTACCTTGCTGCAGCAGTGGTCTGCACGTTCCTTCGTCCGGGTGGTCGCCACTCTAGTCCCGGGAGATCCCCTAGGTGGGGTGCCGTCCTTCTGGTCAAGTCCCTGTTCGGGCGCCAATTTCTGTGATCGCAATGAGGTCACTTTACGCCTTGATCTCCATGCAGGTTCAAATCAGGTGGGGGGGGGGTGCGAGCTCGGAGAAGCAACAGATACACTGAGACGTTTCTCAAGGTAAAAATCCTTCTGACTTTATTTGCAGAGACACAGAGTTTATATAGTAAAAATATCACATGACTACGTGCAGACACACATTAATCATTTACATTCTTGTGGTTTCTTCCCTTGTGATTTATGTCACAATGTACATTGTTCTTATCTCTAGTTGTTAATCTGGTGTCTGGTCCTTATCTTATCTTGGCTGTATGCACAGAACTCAAAGATCAAAGATCAAAGATCAAAGATCAAACATCAAACAGACTCCTTTGTGTCTGGTAAGTCCTTGTAGGGCCCCAATTTCTACTATCTACAGAATGTCTGCAAATCTATTCCATTACCTTTCCCAGAATATATTCTAATACATGTTTTCTCTTCAGCATTGCACTCTTTCAGGTCTCAGATACATTATACATATATTTATTCCATAACAGCCGCATGGGTGGACCTCGGACCTGAAAAAACTGCAGTCTTTCACGTCCGAGGTTGGCTACGTTCATCTGAATGTAGCTTAAGAGTTTTAGCCGTTTCCACAGTAAGAAAAGGGCAGATGCTGAATATGTTTTTTAGATGCAGGAGACATGACCATGCAAGTGTTTGAATATAAGGAGTAAAGGGAAATCTGAGTCCAACATAACCCCAAGACAGTGGCTGCTGCCTAGGACCTTGTTAGCATCTTTCTTCTTTGTGCTCTTACATTCATCCTTTAGGGTCTGTTTACATCTGCATCATGACTTCCATTTATACCGGAAGCCACGACACAGCGCCTCTGGACTTACAATGGGGTCTGTCCGACAAGGTGTCTGATGCTTTCACTGAAAAAAAGAGTGGAGCCTCCAGTGCAGATATGAACATAGCGTTAGGTAGAGATAGAGGTCAGGACTGCAGATCAGACTACATCTGTGTCCTTCCTTAGTCTTCTCTTGGCTTTCGACATATTGCGAGACGAGTGGCGAGATATGACATAGGATCCCATGTTACAAATCCTGAGAAATTGGAGTCAAAAACAGAATCCAAACAGCTGTAAAGGTGGAAACATCTGTATAATTCTATTCAGTGGAAGTTAATGGTCAGGGGAGTGGCTGTGACAACCTCTTATTCATTTTCATGAAAAGCCTTGAGCAGGTAAAAAACCTGTAAGAGGTGACGATGACAGCAGCGCTCCGTATAATATAATCACCAAATATTGTCACTCACCACGAGCCTTTATTTTTTGAGTAGTTCTGGAAATGTTTTACAGTCATTTATTTCAGTGTATTATCTTCTTTATAGTCCTGACCAATCACATCTCATTTACTCATATCCGCCAACATTTTATCCTTATTGGAGGGGCATTGTTAGAATCTTTCTTCTTTGTGCTCTTACGTTCATCCTTTAGGGTCTGTTTACATCTGCGTCATGACTTCCATTTATACCAATTTCGGATCAGATTTTTATAAGTCCCACCCCTTATGATGTCCGTTTTATGGGACTGTCCAGAAAAAAATAGAACTTATTACTGGTGAAGATGAATAAGTGTGAATCTTCTGATTGCCACCATAAAAAGTAACATCAGTTGTTCTAGTTTATCTTGTGTGAATAAAAAAAACTGTCGACGCTCTGATGTTGGTGACAATATATTAGGGAATTGTTGCTTACGCCATTTCCTAATATTTGACAGTGGAGTAGACACTATGTCCATTATATTAACAGGTAATCTTATAGACTGCATCTGTTTTACAGAAAACCAAGAGGACAAAGAACGTCTTCACCATCTTCCAAGTCCTGATGAACATCTTGGCCAGAATAAGGAAGAAGCTGGATTTAATGTCTCTAAGAACTACACACCTACAGACACAGCCAGTTATACCTCACCAAGGCAGCAATTACATGAACATCTTCTGGCATATTTCCAAAAAAGGAATGTCTCGGCTGAGTCACAGAGCTAAACCTTGAAAAAAAAGAGAGAGACAATTTCTCTGGCTGTAGCTCGGCTGAGTCACGGCTCAAAACATCTCACAACATGGACAATTTCTCTGGCTGTGGCTCGGCTGAGTAGCACATTACTATAGTGACTGTAACCTGAAACTTATTGATATACCACACTCTGGACTATTGGGTATAGAAAAATGCTGCTGAAAGTCATAAAATCGAATATGAGGATAATTCAGCATAGAAATCTAGGGAGCGGATCAAAAAGCAGCTCTGGCATGATGAGTTTTGCTCAGTCACTCTCCTCGCTACTCCCTTAACCACGCAGTGTCAACCGTCACAGCGGTAGGCTCTTAAAATGACAAAAATGTATACAAAAATTATAAAATCTAATCAATCATTTATATCTACCCCAAAATGCTTCTATTAAAAATATAGTTCATCCCGCAAAAAACAAGACCACATACGGCTTTATTGTCTCTCTGAATGCAGTTACATAGTTACATAGTTAGTACGGCTGAAAAAAGACACATGTCCATCAAGTCCAACCAAGGGAAGGGAAAAGGGAAGGAAAAATGTCTACACATAGGAGCTAATATTTTTTTGTTCTAGGAAATTATCTAACCCTTTTTTAAAGCCATCTACTGTCCCTGCTGTGACCAGCTCCTGCGGTAGGCTATTCCATAAATTCACCGTTCTTACTGTAAAGAAGCCTTGTCGCCTCTGCATCTTGAACCTTTTTTTCTCCAGACGGAGGGAGTGCCCCCTTATTTTTTGAGGGGGTTTTACAAGGAACAGGATATCACCATATTTTTTGTATGTGCCATTAATATATTTATATAAGTTAATCATGTCCCCCCTTAGTCGTCTTTTTTCAAGGCTAAATAGGTTTAATTCTTTCAATCTTTCCTCATAACTTAAATTCTCCATGCCCCTTATTAGCTTCGTTGCTCTTCTTTGTATTTTTTCCAACTCCAGGGCATCCTTTCTATGAACTGGAGCCCAGAACTGAACTGCATATTCTAGATGAGGCCTCACTAATGCTTTGTAAAGTGGCAATATTACATCTCTGTCCCGCGAGTCCATGCCTCTTTTAATACACGACAATATCTTGCTGGCCTTTGAAGCAGCTGATTGACACTGCATGCTGTTATTGAGTTTATGATTTACAAGAACACCCAGATCCTTCTCAACAAGTGAATCCGCCAGTGTAGCGCCCCCTAGGACATATGATGCATGCAGGTTGTTGGTACCCAGATGCATAACTTTACATTTATCTACATTAAACTTCATTTGCCAAGTGGACGCCCAAACACTTAGTTTGTTTAAATCTGCCTGCAATTCACAAACATCTTCCATAGTCTGAACTATATTACATAGCTTGGTGTCATCTGCAAAAATAGAAATAGTGCTATTAATCCCATCCTCTATATCATTAATAAATAAGTTGAATAATAGTGGTCCCAGCACTGAACCCTGGGGTACACCACTTATAACTGGGGACCATTCAGAGTAGGAATCATTGACCACAACTCTCTGGATACGGTCCTTGAGCCAATTCTCAATCCAATTACAAACTATGTTTTCTAAACCTATAGTCCTTAATTTACCCATTAGGCGTCTATGGGGGACAGTGTCAAATGCCTTTGCAAAGTCCAAAAACACTATATCCACAGCGGCCCCTCTGTCTAGACTTCTGCTCACCTCTTCATAAAAACAGATTAGGTTAGTTTGACAACTTCTGTCCTTTGTAAAACCGTGCTGGCTGTCACTTATAATGCTATTTATTGTCACATAATCCTGTATATAGTCCCTCAATAGCCCCTCAAACATTTTCCCCACGATGGATGTTAAGCTTACTGGTCTATAATTACCCGGGGAAGACCTAGAGCCCTTTTTGAAAATAGGCACCACATTTGCCCTGCGCCAGTCCCTTGGCACTATACCAGTCACTAGAGATTCTCTGAATATTATGAAAAGGGGGACAGAAATAACTGAACTAAGCTCTTTAAGAATTCTAGGGTGTAACCCATCTGGTCCCGGGGCCTTGTGCACATTTATTTTATTTAATTTAGCTTGGACCATCTCTACATTCATCCAATTCAGTATATCAACTGATATATTAACAGCACTGGCACCGGCTAAATCAGCTGCTCTTTCTTCAGTTGTATATACAGAGCTAAAGAACCCATTTAGTAACTCTGCCTTCTCTTGATCCCCTGTGATCAACTCCCCATTACCATTATCTAGGGGTCCTACATGTTCAGACCTTGGCTTTTTTGCATTTATATGCTTGAAGAATTTTTTAGGATTTGTTTTACTATCCTTGGCCACCTGCCTTTCATTTTGTATTTTTGCTAATTTTATTACATTTTTACAGATTTTATTAAGCTCTTTATATTTTACAAAGGCTACAGCTGTACCCTCAGATTTGTATTTTTTAAATGCCCTTTTTTTGTCATGTATTGCCCCTTTCACAGAAGGTGTAAGCCATGTGGGGTTTAATTTGAGTCGTTTATACTTATTACCTGTAGGAATAAATTTTGCACTATAATAACTCAAAGTAGATTTGAAAATCTCCCATTTATCATTTGTTCCATTATTTGACATTAGTTCTTCCCAGTCCATATCCTGAATTGCAGCCCTCATCCTGGGGAAATTGGCTTTCTTAAAATTAAATGTTTTTGCCCTCCCAGCCTGCGTTTGTTTTTTACAGTATAGGTAAAATGTAACTATATTGTGATCACTGTTACCGAGGTTTTCACGAACATTGACATTCCCAACAAGATCTGCATTATTAGAAATGACCAGATCCAACAGAGCTTCACCTCTAGTCGGGTCTTCCACAAACTGGCCCATAAAATTTTCCTGCAACAGGTTGAGGAAATGTCTCCCCTTTGCAGTTGAAGCCGAACCATGACACCAATTAATATCCCGGAAATTAAAATCTCCCATTATCACTACAGTACCCGCCTGTGCAGCCCGCTCCATCTGTTTATATAGCTGAACTTCCATCTCCTCAGTTATATTGGGGGGTCTATAGATTACACCAAAAGTAATTTTTTCAGTGTTTACCTCCCTTTCTAGTTCCACCCACAAGGTTTCAACCTCCTCACAGTCTTCACCCACTATTGTCTCTTTCACACTCGCCTTCATATCACTTCTCACATACAGACATACACCACCACCTTTCCTATTTGTCCTGTCTTTACGAAAAAGTGTAAAACCCTGTAGATTTACAGCCCAGTCATGTGAAGAGTCCAGCCATGTTTCAGCAACACCAACTATATCTATATTTTCTTCCAGTATCAAGGCCTCCAGCTCCCCCATTTTACTTGCTAGACTTCTGGCATTTGTGAACATACACTTTAACTTGCCTGTCAGTTTTTCACTTTTATTATCAGAAATGTGATTTGACATTAATCGGTCCTTTTTATTTACACTGATGTTTTGTAACGAAAGGATCTCCTTATCCTGTTGTCCAGTCCTCTCCCCACATTCTGTTTCTCCCCCCACCAATATAGTCTGACCCCTCTCTAACCTGGCTACCCCTTTTTTTTCTACATTGACCTCCCTCCTCAGCCCTAGTTTAAATACTCCGCCACCCCAGCTAGAATTCTCTCCCCCAGCACAGCGGACCCCCTTCCATTTAGGTGCAAATCATCTGCAGAATACAGTTTGTACCCCAATGAAAAGTCAGCCCAGTGCTCTAGGAACCCAAATCCTTCTCCTCTACACCAAGACTTCAGCCATGCATTTAACTCCCTAAGCTCCCGCTGTCTTTCCTGTGATGCGCATGGCACAGGCAGTATTCCTGAGAATACAACCTTGGAGGTCCTTCCCTTCAGCTTGTAGCCTAGTTCTTTAAAATTATTCTTAAGGCTCCTCCACCTACCATTTATTCTGTCGTTGGTACCGACATGGACCACGACAGCTGGATCATCACCAGCCCCTCCCAGCAATTTGTCCACCCGTTCCACCACATGCCGAACCCTGGCACCAGGGAGACAGCAAACCATTCGGTTGAGGTGGTCTTGGCGACAAATAATTCTATCCGTCTTCCTGATTATAGAATCCCCTACGACTATCAATTGTCTTGGCTTACCTGCATTACCATCCCGCCGACTACTAGCTGGGCTGTTCTCCCGGCTGTTAGGGAGATCAGTATCCACTAGGGCTGCCATTTCTGAGACTGACACCCTCGCATCATCACCCAACTTGACAATTTTGCCTGGAATGTCAGAAACCGGATCGGCCTTCCTTGTCTTTGACCCCTTTCTAGTGCCCCTAACTACATTAACCCAGCTACTTACCTGATCCTGCTCACCCATGTCTTCACCCTCCAGTTGTAACCCACTAACTGCATGCTCTGTGAGCAGCAAGCTCCGTTCAAAATTGTCTATCCTCCTCAGTGATTCAACAATGAAAAATTCTGCCATAAGAGGCTCGGTAATGAAAGAGAGTAAACCCTCCGGTAATGAAGTGGTTAAATATGTAAGCCAAAATAATAACAGAAGGAAGAAAATAAACATGGAAAACAGATCCAAAACAATAATTAAATACAGTGACTCACAGGTGATGTCTTCTCCGATTAGAGTCGTACACTTTCCTTTTCTAACTGGCCAAGACCACTATAACGACTTAAAGGGAATCCGGGAGCAGGGAGAGTTGGATTAACTTCTTAACGCTCCATGACGAATATATTTATCATGGCATCAAGCCGTCACCGTGTCTTAGTGCATGGTGACAAAGCTATGATGACAGCTGTCACAGACAGCTGACCATCACCGCTAGACGCCCCGGGACCAATGAGAGTAGTCCCGGGTCGGCAATCGCTCTGATTGGTCAGTAAATTTTCACGGACCAACCAGAGCAATGTCCTATTTAAATTACGCGGTGGGAGAACGGGGGCTATAATCCCCGCTGTCAGAGACAGTAGAGGAGCACAGCTAGCCGCTGCGGGACAAGTAAGAGCAGTCCTGGTTCGGCGATTGCTCTGATTGGTCCGTGAATTTTCAAGGACCAATTAGAGCAATGTTGCTCCAGGATGTACTATTAGGTCATGATGAGTATATAGATATAGGAGAAACAGAGTCTGTAGCCAATATATTATCAGAAAATATCAAAACAAAGCTTTATTTAAATATGCAAGATAACAAACATTTAAAAAGATACGTATAACAGGAGAAACTCAATAAAAAATGACATAGTGATACATCAGGAGAGCCTGAGTCATAAATATTTAGCCCTTGTTGTATAGGTTTGCAGTAGGAATATCACTGGTATGAAATATGGTAGTTTGAACTCAGTGCGTGTGTTGATGCTACTAAGGGACATAAATGGTCCAGAAAAAGAGCATCGTGTACTAAAAAAATGAATCTAAACCATACCCTGAAAATACAGGGATAGCCAGGATAATCTTACCCATAGAGTGTCCTTAGCTGTATCCCGATGGTCACTGTGTGTGCCCCGACGTGCGTTTCGCAGATGTCCTGTAATGATGGGGGTAGGGAAACAGACAAGTGAGCCCTAATCTACCCGCCACTCAGTCCCTGCCTACTTGCAACGACCCACCCTGGGCGACGGGGTACAACTGGGCGACCGTCCCTACGCTCAATAAGTGTACGACAGACAAGGGTACACAGAAGCTAAGGGAAATGTGGCCGTTGCCCACGGCAACACCGTAAGCAACAAGAGTGGTGAACGAGCCGAGTCAAGCCAGGAGTGTACGAGGTACCAAACGCAGAGCAGGAGAGTAGTGAACAAGCCGAGTCAAACCAGGAGTGTACGAGGTACCAAACGCAGAGCAGGAGAGTAGTCAGTAAGCCAGGGTCAATATGAAGCAGGGTCAAATAGTTCAGAAGCTGCAGCAGGGCCAGGAAACCAAACGAGAAGAATCACAAGCAAGGAGGAACAGGAAAGGCAGGTATAAATAGACAGAGGGCGGGAACTAGCTCCGTCTGGCCAGGCTGTGATAGGCTCTCCCACTCCTAAGCCTGCCATCCTGAGTGGTGGAAAATGGAGTCAGTCTCACAGACATAGAAGCAGGTGCAGACTGATTACCTATGGGCGTTGACACAGAAGCTGTGCCTGGCAGATCCTTTACAGTTCCCCCCCTTTTATGAGGGGCCACCGGACCCTTTCTAGGGGGACCTGGTTTATTGGGGAAACGAAGGTGGAACCTCCTGACCAATACCCCAGCGTGAACTTCCCGGGCGGGTACCCAAGTCCTCTCCTCAGGCCGTATCCTCTCCAATGGACCAGGTACTGGAGGGAGCCTTGGACCATCTTGCTGTCCACAATCTTGGCCACCTCGAATTCCACCCCCTCAGGGGTGAGAACGGGGACAGGAGGTTTCCTCGAGGGAGCCAAGGACGGGGAGCAGCGTTTAAGGAGGGAGGCATGAAACACGTCGGAAGGAGACAGTTCTTCGACGATAGCCACACCAGATCCCCGACCATAAACAAGGGGTTAGCAGAACGTCTTCTATCTGCCTGAGTTTTTTGTATGCTCTGGGACGCCTCTAGGTTCTTCTGAACCTGGGCCCAGACTGTGCACAGTTCCCGATGAACGACCTCTACCTCGGGATTGTTGGAACTACCAGGTGAAACGGAGGAGAACCATGGATTAAACCCAAAATTACAGAAAAAGGGGGAGACCCCTGACGAGTTACTGACCCGGTTATTAAGGGAAAATTCGGCGAGGGGAATGAATGAGACCCAATCATATTGACAGTCAGAGATAAAACACCTTAAATATTGTTCTAGAGACTGATTAGTCCTCTCAATTTGGCCATTAGTTTCAGGATGGAAGGCAGAGCAGAAGGAAAGATCAATCTCCAACTTTTTACAGAAGGCTCTCCAAAACAATGAAACAAATTGTACCCCTCTGTCAGAAACAATATTGACAGGGACCCCATGGAGACGCAGGATGTGTTTGACAAACAAGGTAGCTAACGTCTTAGCATTGGGTAGTTTCTTGAGGGGCACAAAGTGGCACATCTTACTGAAGCGGTCTACTACAACCCACTCCACCGACTTGCCTTGAGATGGAAGCAAATCGGTGATAAAATCCATGGCGATATGGGTCCAAGGTCTCTGGGGAATGGGCAAAGAATGTAGTAAGCCCGCTGGTCGGGACCTGGGAGTCTTGGACCTAGCACAAACCTCACAAGCGGCGACGTAGGCCTTAACGTCTTTAGGCAACCCAGGCCACCAATAGTTTCTGCCAATGAGGTGCTTGGTACCCAGGATGCCTGGATGACCAGATAGTGCGGAGTCATGATTTTCCCTAAGTACCCTTAGCCGGAATTGCAGGGGAACAAACAGCTTGTTCTCAGGAAGGTTCCCGGGAGCTGAACCTTGATCAGCCGCAATTTCAGAGACTAAATCAGAATCAATAGAGGAAATGATTATACCTGGAGGCAAAATACAAGCAGGATCTTCCTCCGAAGGAGGGCTGGCCATGAAGCTACGCGACAGTGCATCAGCCTTAATATTTTTAGACCCAGCCCTATAGGTAACCAAAAAGTTGTATCTGGTAAAAAATAACGCCCATCGAGCTTGTCTCGGGTTTAGCCTCCGGGCAGATTCTAGGAAAACCAGATTCTTGTGGTCGGTAAGGACCGTTACCTGGTGCCTAGCCCCCTCCAGGAAGTGGCGCCACTCTTCAAATGCCCATTTAATGGCTAAGAGTTCGCGGTTGCCAATATCATAGTTACTCTCAGTGGGCGAAAACGTCCTGGAGAAGTAGGCACAAGGACGGAGATGGGTGAGGGACCTGGAACCCTGGGACAAGACAGCCCCCACTCCCACCTCGGATGCGTCAACTTCCACGATAAATGGCTCCATTTGGTTGGGCTGAACTAGCACCGGGGCCGAGATAAAGCACTTCTTAAGGACCTCAAAAGCCTGGACAGCCTCAGGAATCCAGTGGAGGAGATCAGCACCTTTGCGAGTGAGGTCTGTAAGAGGCTTAGCGATGACCGGGAAGTTAGCAATAAATCTCCTGTAATAATTAGCGAACCCCAAGAAGCACTGTAACGCCTTCAGGGAGGCAGGTTGGACCCACTCCGCCACAGCCTGGACCTTGGCGGGGTCCATGCGGAATTCATGAGGAGTGAGGATTTGACCCAAAAATGGTATCTCCTGCACCCCAAACACACATTTTTAGGTCTTCGCAAACAGTTTGTTTTCCCGAAGGACCTGGAGCACCTTCCTGATATGCTCAATGTGGGAGGACCAGTCCTTGGAAAACACAAGTATGTCATCAAGGTACACTACAAGAAATACCCCCAGGTAATCTCTTAAAATCTCATTTATGAAACTCTGGAAGACTGCGGGAGCATTACACAACCCAAAGGGCATGACGAGTTATTCGAAATGACCTTCGGGCGTGTTAAACGCAGTCTTCCACTGATCCCCCTCTTTGATGCGGATAAGGTTATACGCCCCTCGTAGATCAAACTTAGAGAACCATTGGGTCCCCTGAACCTGATTAAAGAGATCAGTAATCAAAGGAAGGGGTAACTTATTCAAGTTACGGTAGTCAATGCATGGCCTAAGACTACCATCCTTCTTCCCTACGAAGAAGAAGCCAGCACCTACCGGAGAAGTAGAGGGGCGAATGTAACCCTTGGCCAGGCATTCCTGGATATACTCTCGCATGGCTTCACGTTCGGGACAATAGAGATTAAATATCCTACCCTTAGGGAGCTTAGCTCCTGGTACCAAATCGATAGCGCAATCGTATTCTCTATGAGGAGGTAACACTTCGGAGGCCTCCTTAGAGAAAACATCAGCGAAGTCCTGAACAAACTCAGGTAGCGTGTTCACCTCCTCAGGGGGAGAAATAGAATTAACAGAAAAACATGACGTCAAGCATTCATTACCCCATTTGGTAAGATCCCCAGTATTCCAGTCAAACGTGGGATTATGCAACTGCAACCAGGGAAGGCCTAAAACCAAATCGGACGATAATCCCTGCATCAACAGTACAGAGTACTGCTCCAAATGCATGGAGCCAACAAGGAGTTCAAAAACAGGGGTATGCTGTGTAAAATAACCATTAGCAAGAGGAGTGGAGTCGATACCCACTACCGGGACAGGTTTAGGCAAATCAATCAAAGGCATAGCTAAAGACATAGCAAATTCCACAGACATGATATTAGCAGAAGACCCTGAATCCACGAAGGCACTGCCGGTAGCAGACCTACCACCAAAAGAGACCTGAAAGGGAAGCAAGATTTTATTACGCTTCATATTTACGGGAAATACCTGTGCGCCCAAGTGACCTCCCCGATGATCACTTAGGCGCGGAAGTTTTCCGGCTGCTTATTCTTACGCCTAGGACAGGTGTTCACTTGATGCTTGTCATCCCCACAATAGAAGCAGAGACCATTCTTCCTGCGGAACTCTCTACGTTGTCGTGGGGACACGGAGGCCCCGAGTTGCATAGGTATCTCCGAGTATTCCGTGGAAGAGCGAAGCAACGGAACCTCGGGAGGCATCATGGGGGAGTCAGAGGGGAAAACACAAAAACTTTCAAGTTGTCGTTCCCTGAGACGTCGGTCAAGTCGTACCGCTAAAGACATAACCTGGTCTAGGGAGTCAGAAGAGGGATAGCTAACTAGCAGATCTTTCAGGGCGTTCGACAGACCCAACCTAAACTGGCACCTTAAGGCAGGGTCATTCCACCGAGAAGCTACGCACCACTTCCTAAAGTCAGAACAATACTCCTCAACCAGGTCTCTTACCCTGACGTAAGGTCACCAGCTGACTCTCGGCAAAGGCAGTCCTGTCAGTCTCGTCATAGATGAGTCCGAGAGCAGAAAAGAAAAGATCAACGGAGGAAAGTTCAGGGGCGTCAGGAGCCAAGGAGAACGCCCATTCTTGGGGCCCTTCCTGGAGCTGGGACATAATTATACCCACCCGCTGGCTCTCAGAACCTGAGGAGTGGGGCTTTAAGCGAAAATAGAGGCTACAACTCTCCTGAAAGGAGAGAAAAGTCTTCCGGTCCCCTGAGAACCGGTCAGGCAACTTGAGGTGGGGTTCAAGAGGTGAGGTGAGGGGCACTACCATGGTAGCATCAGGCTGGTTGACCCTCTGAGCCAGGGCCTGGACCTGTAGGGAGAGACCCTGCATTTGCTGAGCCAGGGTCTCAAGGGGGTCCATAGTAGTGTGAGGGACCAGGGTAGACTAGGTATAAGGGCTTGTGATTATGTAATGATGGGGGTAGGGAAACAGACAAGTGAGCCCTAATCTACCCGCCACTCAGTCCCTGCCTACTTGCAACGACCCACCCTAGGCGACGGGGTACAACTGGGCGACGGTCCCTACGCTCAATAAGTGTACGACAGACAAACAGACAAGGGTACACAGAAGCTAAGGGAAATGGGGCCGTTGCCCACGGCAACACCGTGAGCAACTAGAGTGGTGAACGAGCCGAGTCAAGCCAGGAGTGTACGAGGTACCAAACGCAGAGCAGGAGAGTAGTCAGTAAGCCAGGGTCAATATGAAGCAGGATCAAATAGTTCAGAAGCTGCAGCAGGGCCAGGAAACCAAACGAGAAGAATCACAAGCAAGGAGGAACAGGAAAGGCAGGTATAAATAGACAGAGGGCGGGAGCTAGCTCCGTCTGTCCAGGCTGTGATAGGCTCTCCCACTCCTAAGCCTGCCATCCTGAGTGGTGGAAGATGGAGTCAGTCTCACAGACATAGAAGCAGGTGCAGACTGATTACCTATGGGCGTTGACACAGAAGCTGTGCCTGGCAGATCCTTTACATGTCCACTGTATCAAGTGTCCAAGAGAGGTTTAACGACACGTCTCATTTACAACATTAGCCTAGACACATCAGGCAGTATCAAAATGTCAATGGAACTTTATGAACTCTGCAAAGCACATCCCTGGGGCGGTTTGGGTCTCTGGTGCTAGGACCCGCTGAGCAATGGACCCCGTCAAAGGAGGCCTCCGCAAAACGGTCCAACATTTTATTAAAGATGGAGGTCACTGTATCGTGTGTAATTCCTCCGTTGCTACAGATTCGGGGATACCATGCAACTCAAGATTGTTACGCCGTCCCCTTTTATCGACATCGTTAAGATGGAAAGCAAATTTTTTCTTACGCACTGCTGGTGCACTCACGGTAACAAATTGACACAGCCAGGTCAGAAACCCATGCACCACACGCCACTCCCCTCAAGACTAGTGGGCGTGGCTATTATTATTTAAAGCACCTGCTCACTCTCCATCAGCGTTTCTGACCTGGCTGTGTCCATTTGTAAGTATGGCCTTTTTTTCAGTGTTTTTGAGGTATAAGGTCCCCTTGTTTTTATCTGTTTTGTTTGTGTATCAGGAACTTTTAGTTCCATTTAGGGAGTTATGGACTCGCAAGACCGGGGATCCTTGTCGTGGATTGCGAGCTTGCGTTCTTTTGGCCAAAATTATTACTAATATCCCAGGTATTTTTCATTCTTACTTATATTTGCTTCTTTTGGACACATTCGGGTCTTTGATGCTGGGAGAGTATGGTGTGCTGTTGTTTGGCATAGTAAGCAGGGTAGCCCGCTCTATGAATTATCAAGGCGTCACAAATAGGCTTCTACCTGGATATACACGCTGTGCCTCATGACCTACACACTATCCCTCCATGTTTCACACACTGGCACCCCATTATTCATTTATTTTTATTTATGCACTTTACTCATTACTGCCCCCTATATTTAACCCCTATTATTACTTGCACATACACCATTTATTTATAATTTTTTACTACACATCCCATGCACCACTTGCCACTCCCCTCCAGACTAGTGGGAGTGGCTATTATTATTTAAAGCACCTGCTCACTCTCCTTCATCAGCGTTTCTGACCTGGCTGTGTCCATTTGTAAGTATGGCCTTTTTTCTGTGTTTTTGTGGTATATGTCCCCTTGTTTTTATCTGTTTTGTTTGCACTCACGGTTGCAGCGAGTGATGTGTGATCAGAGACGAGTTACACATTGTGGTTCTTTAGTCGAGTGACCCGGTCACCTAGAGATCGAACGGTCAGCGAAACTTCCTGCAAGGCTTTGGCCTGCTCCTCTTCCAGGCGCACCATGTGAGCGTCCACGGCCACCCGTGTGGGGAGAGTTCTCACCATCTCCCACAGTTCGGTAAGAGTGCGGTCCACCTGGGTACTTGTGGTTGTTACCGCGGGGTAGCTGCGGTGCAGAGTGGAATACTACCGAAGTTTCCTGAGAGCGTTCATTTGGCGTGCACATGTCAGGAGCAGGGCGGGCGCCTTTACAGGTTCAGATGGCTGGTTGTCTTTTGCTCTCTGCTGGGGCGTCGCTGGTTGCAGGAACCGATCCAGAGAGGGATCACTAGAGGCAGCAGAGATTCCGGTCTTTGCTTTTCCCCTTGGCATGTCTGGCCATGCAGGCGAGGGTGACTTATTAGAGTAGTTCAGCTGGAGGTGTCCGGAGCTCCGGGAAGTTGCTGCCTCACACCACTATGCCCCAGACAGGATGGTTTTAGGTTCAATCTCAGTGAATTGCTTATGGAGCTCATTCTCCCACTCCCTTATATCGCCAGACTTTGGGCCAGAGTTCTGTAATAGTAATAGTGGGTAAGTATCGGACATAGATTTAGCTTGAGGTGAAGTATAATCAAGGAGTTTCTCCAACCAATTCAAATTTCTACGCGGAGAAGGTAAAAGACGCAGGAACCTCCTAAAAATTTGTCTAAAAGATAATCCATGCAAAAACGTTAGTTCCATATTGTCACTTCCAGGTAACAAAGACGAGATGTCTGGAAGAACCTTGGGAACAAATATCTTTTATAGGAGATCTGAGAAGTTGAGACCAGGGAGCTGTGATGTCCACTGATTTATCCGTACACCAAAAGAGGATAATTCCAAATTTACATCAAAGCTGAGGGCATATCACTCGGGCTTAAAGATTTGGTCAGGCCTAAATTGACCTTAATCGTGGTTGTGCCTCAGGAACTCCAGTAATAGGAAACCCCTGAAGTCAATGACAATATATGTAGGAAAGCTGGGTGACAGGACATTATGTATAGGAAAGTTGGGTGACAGGATATTATATATAGGAAAGCTGGGTGACAGGACATTATATATAGGAAAGCTGGGTGACAAGACATTACATATAGGAAAGCTGGGTGACAGGACATTATATATAGGAAAGCTGGGTGACCGGACATTATATATAGGAAACCTGAGTGACAGGACATTACATATAGGAAAGCTGGGTGACAGGAAATTACATATAGGAAAGCTGGGTGACAGGACATTATATATAGGAAATCTGGGTGACAGGACATTATATATATATAGGAAAGCTGGGTGACAGGACATTATATATAGGAAAGCTGGGTGACATGGCATTACGTATAGAAAAGCTGGGTGACAGTACATTACATATAGGAAAGCTGTGTGACAAGACATTAGATAGAGGAAAGCTGGGTGATATCACATTATATATAGGAAAGCTGGATGACAGGAAATTATATATATGAAAGCTGGTCGACTGACATTAAAAGCTGGGTGACATGAAATTACATATGGGAAAGCTGGGTGAAATGGCATTACGTAAGGAAAAGCTGGGTGACAGCACATTACATATAGGAAAACTGTGTGACAGGACATTAGATATAGGAAAGCTGGGTGACAGGACATTACATATAGGAAAGCTGGGTGACAGGACATTATATACAGGAAAGCTGGGTGACAGGACATTATATATAGGAAAGTTGGGTGACAGGACATTATATATAGTAAACCAGGGTGACAGGACATTAAAAAGGAAAGCTGGGTGACAGGACATTACATATCGGAAAGCTGGGTGACAGGACATTACATATCGGAAAGCTGGGTGACGGGATATTACATATAGGTAAGCTGGGTGATATCACATTATATATAGGAAAGCTGGGTGACAGGAAATTATATATATGAAAGCTGGGTGACTGACATAGGGAAAGCTGGGTGACATGGCATAACTTATGGAAAATCTGGGTGACATGGCATTACGTAAAGAAAAGCTGGGTGACAGCACATTACATATAGGAAAGTTGTGTGAAAAGACATTATATTGAGGAATATTGGGTGATAGTACATTATATAAAGGAAAGCTGGGTGACATGGCATTATATAAAGGAAACCTGGGTGACATGACATTATATATAGGAAAGCTGTGTGACAGGACAATATATATAGGAAAGCTGTGTGACAGGACATTATATATAAGAAAGCTGGGTGACAGGACATTATATATAGGAAAACTGTGTGACAGGACATTATATATAGGAAAGCTGTGTGACAGGACATTATATATAGGAAAGCTAGGAAACAGGACATTATATATAGGAAAGCTGGTTGACAGGACATTATATATAGGAAATCTGGGTGACGGAACATCATATATAGGAAAGCTGGGTGACAGGACATTATATATAGGAAAGCTGTGTGACAGGACATTATATATAGGAAAGCTGGGTGACATTACATTGTATTTAGGAAAGCTGGGTGACAGGACATTACATATAGGAAAGCTGGGTGACAGGACATTACATATAGGAAAGCTGGGCGACAGGATATTACATATAGGAAAGCTGGGTGACAGGACATTACATATAGGAAAGCTCGGTGACAGGACATTACATATAGGAAAGCTGGGTGACAGTACATTATATATAGGAAAGCTAGGTGACAGGACATTGTATATAGGAAAGCTGGGTTAAATTACATTGTATACAGGAAAGCTGGAAGACAGGACATTATATATAGGAAAGCTCGGTGACAGAACATTACAAATAGGAAACCTAGGTGACAGGATAGTATATAAAGGAAAGCTGGTTGACAGGACATTATATATAGGAAAGATGGGTAACATTACATTATATATAGGAAAGCTGGGTGACAGCACATTATATACAGGGTAGCTGGGTGACAGGACATTATATATAAGAAAGCTAGGTGACAGGACATTATATATAGGAAAGCTGGGTGACAGGACATTATATAAAGAAAAGCTGGGGGACAGGACATTATTATATATAGCGAAGTTGGGTGATATGACATTACATATAGAAAGCTGGGGGACAGGATATTATATATAAGAAAACTGGGTGACCGGACATTATATATTGGAAAGCTGGGTGACAGGACATTATATATAGGAAAGCTGGGTGACATGGCATTATATATAGGAAAGCTGGGTGACAGGATATTATATATAAGAAAACTGGGTGACCGGACATTATATATAGGAAAGCTGGGTGACAGGACAGTACATTTAGGAAAGCTGGGTGACAGGACATTACATATATGAAAGCTGGGTGACAGGACATTATATATAGGAAAGCTGGGTGACAGGACATTATATATAGGAAAGCTGGGTGACAGGACATTATGTATTGGAAAGCTGGGTGACATGGCATTATATATTGGAAAGCTGGGTGACATGGCATTATATATTGGAAAGCTGGGTGACAGGACATTATATATAGGAAAGCTGGGTGACAGGACATTATATATAGGAAAGCTGGGTGACAAGACATTACATATAGGAAAGCTGGGTGACAGCACATTATATATAGGAAAGCTGGGGGACAGGACATTATATATAGGAAAGCTGGGTGACCAGACATTATATATAGGAAAGCTGGGTGACAGGACATTCTATATAGGAAGGCTGGGTGACATGGCATTATTTATAGGAAAGCTGGGTGACAGGATATTATATATAAGAAAACTGGGTGACCGGACATTATATATAGGAAAGCTGGGTGACAGGACAGTACATATAGGAAAGCTGGGTGACAGGACAGTACATATAGGAAAGCTGGGTGACAGGACATTATATATAGGAAAGCTGGGTGACAGGACATATATTGGAAAGCTGGGTGACATGGCATTATATATTGGAAAGCTGGGTGACAGGACATTATATGTAGGAAAGCTGGGTGACAGGACATTATATAAAGCTATATTATATACTGCTTCCGATGATGTGTGTACTATTGTGACATCACTGCTGTAATCTGCTCCCTGTGATGTGTGTCCTATTGTGACATCACGGAATCTGTAGGAGTATTGAGCGATGTTACAGTGGAGGGGATTAGTCTGGATATATAGAGGAGAAGAGCTATATCTCCAGGCCATCATGCTGTTGCGATTACTTCTCATTGTGAATGTGCTTTTAGCGTCTGTGGAAGGCGCCCCTATCAATTTCCGCAAATATGGATCATTTGCGAAGAATCGGATAAGTAGAGGTAAGTGCGTCACCAGATATACAGTGAATAAGGGGTTAATGCTGTGCGGACAAGTCACTAATCTGATAGGGCTCATCCACGTGGTCAGTCCAGTAACATATAGATCAGACCTGGACGCCTAAGGCTGGACTCATACACAGCAGTTACTTGTGTTTTATACGGCACTTTTTTGTGCCCACAATTTTTGCCAAATGTTACGTTAAAGTCTATAATAAAATATAAGAACGTATAGAGAATTTTGTTATTCGCTGGTTTTTTTCCGCTTATAGGGTGAGTGGCATTTTTTTCAAATCACAGCATGCTCAAGGTAATGCGTTTGTTTCTGCCGATTATCAACACTTAAAAAACGCCAGAATTTTTTTTTTTTTTTTAAATGGTCACAAAAAAAAACTTACTTTTAAAAATGCTGGAAATGGATTAGATAGATAGATAGATAGATAGATAGATAGATAGATAGATAGATAGATAGATAGATAGATAGATAGATAGATAGATAGATAGATAAATAGATAGATAGATAGAGATAGGAGGGATGGATGGATTGGATGGATGGATGGATGGATAGATATCCAGTTTAGATCCCATATAACCAGTCACTCCTGACAATCTTGGGGACATTCATCTTTATTCCAAACTTGTATTACATGAATAATAATAATAATAATAATAATAATAATAATAATAATAATAATAATAATAATAATGGAGTTTATCTGAACACTTATATGGTTTCTCCTTCTTTTTCAGTACATACTACTACTCCTATTACTACTACTACTCCTATTACTACTCGTACTGAGACTCCACAATACTTTTGGAATAAGTTCATTGTGGTTGCTGCTTTTTCTGCCATCAACTTCCTCCTTGTAACTTTTTATGGCGTCGCCTGTTACATCAGATATAAGTGAGTATTGTAGATAATGATTTCATGTCCGGCCTTTTACCTCCGACTTTCACGCACAGCCGCTAATTATTCAGTTCCGTCCATATAACGGTGCAACCAGGGGCGTAACTAGGAAAGACTGGGCCCCATAGCAAACTTTTAACTGGGCCTCCCTCCCCTGGGTATCACACAACCCCCCCTTGTACATAGTGCCTCCCTATAGATTCCACCACACAGCGCCCCCTATAGATAGCACCATACAGCCCCCTGTAGATAATGTCATACAGCCCCCCCTATAGATAACGTCATACAGCCATCCCCCTGTAGATAACGCCAGACAGCCATCCCCTGTAGATGACGCCAGGCAGCCCCCCTGTAGATAACGCCATACAGCCCCCTTGTAGATAACGTCATACAGCCCTCCCCTGTAGATAACGCCATACAGCCCTGCCCCTGTAGATAAAGCCATACAGCCCTCCCCCTGTAGATAACGCCAGACAGCCCTCCCCTGTAGATAACACCATACAGCCCTCCCCTTTAGATAACGTCATACAGCCCGCCCCTGTAGATAAAGCCATACAGCCTTCCCCTTTAGATAACGCCATACAGCCCTGCCCTTTAGATAACGCTATACAGCCCCCCTGTAGATAACGCCATACAGCCCTCCCCCTGTAGATAAAGTCATACAGCCCTCCCCCTGTAGATAAAGTCATACAGCCCTCCCACTGCAGATAACGCCATACAGCCCTCTCCCTGTAGATAACATCATACAGCCCTCCCCCTGTGGATAACGCCAGACAGCCATCCCCCTGTAGATGACGCCAGACAGCCCCCCCTGTAGATAACGCCATACAACCCCCTTGTAGATAACGTCATACAGCCCTCCCCTGTAGATAACGCCATACATCCCTCCCCCTGTAGATAACGCCATACAGCCCTGCCCCTGTAGATAAAGCCATACAGCCCTCCCCCTGTAGATAACGCCAGACAGTCCTCCTCTGTAGATAACACCATACAGCCCTCCCCTTAGATAACGTCATACAGCCCGCCCCTGTAGATAAAGCCATACAGCCTTCCCTGTAGATAACGTCATACAGCCCTCCCCCTGTAGATAACGCCAGACAGCCCCCCTGTAGATAACACCATACAGCCCTCCTCCTGTAGATAACGCCAGACAGCCCCCCCTGTAGATAACACCATACAGCCCTCTCCTGTAGATAACACGATACAGCCCTCCCCTTTAGATAACGCCATACAGCCCTCTCCCTGTAGATAACGCCATACAGCCCTCCCCTTTAGATAACGTCATACAGCCCGCCCCTGTAGATAAAGCCATACAGCCTTCCCTGTAGATAACGTCATACAGCCCTCCCCCTGTAGATAACGCCAGACAGCCCCCCCTGTAGATAACACCATACAGCCCTCCCCCTGTAGATAACGCCATACAGCCCTCCCCTTTAGATAACGCCATACAGCCCCCCTGTAGATAACGCTATACAGCCCTCCCCCTGTAGATAAAGCCATACAGCCCTCCCCATGTAGATAAAGTCATACAGCCCTCCCCCTGCAGATAACATCATACAGCCCTCCCCCTGTAGATAACGCCATACAGCCCTCTCCCTGTAGATAACACCATACAGCCCTCCCCCTGTAGAGAACGCCATACAGCCCTCCCCCTGTAGATAACGCCATACAGCCCTCACCCTGTAGATAACGCCATACAGCCCTCCCCTGTAGATAACGCCATACAGTCCTCCCCTGTAGATAACGCCATACAGCCCTCGCCCTGTAGATAACGCCATACAGCCCTCCCCTGTAGATAACGCCATACAGCCCTCCCCTGTAGATAACGCCATACAGTCCTCCCCTGTAGATAATGCCATACAGCTCTACCCATGTAGATAACGTCATACAGCCCCAAACACCCCCCTTGAGTTAACGCCATACAGCCCTAAATCCCCCCTGTAGGTAAAGCCATGCAGCCCCCCAACCCCACCCAAAAAAAAACGGCCTATAGTTTGTCCTACAAACGACATGCATCCCCTATCCACAGGATAGGGAAGATATGTGTGATCGCTGGCAGCGATAAAGAGACCGGGGGGACAAACCTCGGACTTCCGGGGTCTGCGCAGTTCAATAAAAATTAAAGGAGCGCTGGTCTCGCATGCGCACAAGCGTGACCGGTGCACAATTCATTTCTATGGAGCTGCCGACAGACTCCGGAAGTCCGAGGTCTGTCATGGAGATCTTCGGGGGACTTTTGGTCCCCCGTTCTCCTTATCGCTGGGCGTCCCAGCGATCACACATGTATCCCCTATCCTGTGGATAGGGGATGCATGTCTTTTGTAAGAACAACCCCTTCAGTGGCATCGCGCTGTAGCAGCCATAGCAGCTGGTAGCGGAGCCTGCGGCCATGGGAAGGGTGGCCCGTGCCGGCAGGCGGCACGGGCCCCCTCATGCTACGGACCCCGTAGCAGCCGCTATGGCTGCTACAGCGGTAGTTACGCCACTGGGTTCAACATTTCGGCAGAATAAAGTGACT
This sequence comes from Rhinoderma darwinii, assembly GCF_050947455.1. Classification (NCBI taxonomy): domain Eukaryota; kingdom Metazoa; phylum Chordata; class Amphibia; order Anura; family Rhinodermatidae; genus Rhinoderma; species Rhinoderma darwinii. Next base: position 88,625,728 of record NC_134697.1, on the reverse strand, counting down.
TTCCAGCAGCTCAGAAAATGTCATTGATTCTTCCGAAACATTGTCTTTATTGCTCCAAGACGTGATGCTGAGATGTATTTGTAGTTATGAATATTGGAGGGGGTGTATCTTTGTTCCCTTTCCAGGGTTCCCCCAGCACATGACTCCTCAGTGCCGTATTTATGGGCTACACAGGAGTCTATATAGGAAATACTGCACCCCGCCGCCCCCCCCTCTGAGTATAACATGATCCAGTAAAAGGGGCACATTACACCTCTATGTACAGAATATAATGGGGAGACATTACACCTCTATGTACAGAATATAATGGGGGCACATTACACCTCTATGTATAGAATATAATGGGGACACATTACACCTCTATGTACAGAATATAATGGGGGCACATTACACCTCTATGTACAGAATATAATGGGGACACATTACACCTCTATGTACAGAATATAATGGGGAGACATTACACCTCTATGTACAGAATATAATGGGGACACATTACACCTCTATGTACAGAATATAATGGGGGCACATTACACCTCTATGTACAGAATATAATGGGGGCACATTACACCTCTATGTACAGAATATAATGGGGACACGTTACACCTCTATGTACAGAATATAATGGGGACACATTACACCTCTATGTACAGAATATAATGGGGAGACATTACACCTCTATGTACAGAATATAATGGGGACACATTACACCTCTATGTACAGAATATAATGGGGACACATTACCGCTCTATGTAGAGAATATAATGGGGACACGTTACACCTCTATGTACAGAATATAATGGGGGCACGTTACACCTCTATGTACAGAATATAATGGGGAGACATTACACCTCTATGTACAGAATATAATGGGGGCACGTTACACCTCTATGTACAGAATATAATGGAGACACATTACACCTCTATGTACAGAATATAATGGGGAGACATTACACCTCTATGTACAGAATATAATGGGGGCACGTTACACCTCTATGTACAGAATATAATGGGGGCACGTTACACCTCTATGTACAGAATATAATGGGGACACGTTACACCTCTATGTACAGAATATAATGGGGAGACATTACACCTCTATGTACAGAATATAATGGGGGCACATTACACCTCTATGTATAGAATATAATGGGGACACGTTACACCTCTATGTACAGAATATAATGGGACACATTACACCTCTATGTACAGAATATAATGGGGGCACATTACACCTCCATGTACAGAATATAATGGGGGCACATTACACCTCTATGCACAGAATATAATGGGGGTACATTACACCTCTATGTACAGAATATAATGGGGACACATTACACCACTATGTACAGAATATAATGGGGATACATTACACCTCTATGTATAGAATATAATGGGGACACGTTACACCTCTATGTACAGAATATAATGGGGAGACATTACACCTCTATGTACAGAATATAATGGGGGCACGTTACACCTCTATGTACAGAATATAATGGGGACACATTACACCTCTATGTACAGAATATAATGGGACACATTACACCTCTATGTACAGAATATAATGGGGGCACGTTACACCTCTATGTACAGAATAAAATGGGGGCACATTACACCTCTATGTACAGAATATAATGGGACACATTACACCTCTATGTACAGAATATAATGGGGGCACATTACACCTCTATGTACAGAATATAATGGGGAGACATTACACCTCTATGTACAGAATATAATGAGGGCACGTTATACCTCTATGTACAGAATATAATGGGGACACATTACACCTCTATGTACAGAATATAATGGGGGCACATTACACCACTATGTACAGAATATAATGGGGACACATTACACCTCTATGTACAGAATATAATGGGGGCACATTACACCTCTATGTACAGAATATAATGGGAAGACGTTACACCTCTATGTACAGAATAAAATGGGGAGACATTACACCTCTATGTACAGAATATAATGAGGGCACGTTACACCTCTATGTACAGAATATAATGGGGGCACGTTACACCTCTATGTACAGAATATAATGGGGAGACATTACACCTCTATGTACAGAATATAATGAGGGCACGTTACACCTCTATGTACAGAATATAATGGGGGTACATTACACCTCTATGTACAGAATATAATGGGGAAACGTTACACCTCTATGTACAGAATATAATGGGGACACATTACACCTCTATGTACAGAATATAATGAGGGCACGTTACACCTCTATGTACAGAATATAATGGGGGCACGTTACACCTCTACGTACAGAATATAATGGGGAGACATTACACCTCTATGTACAGAATATAATGGGGAAACGTTACACCTCTATGTACAGAATATAATGGGGACACATTACACCTCTATGTACAGAATATAATGAGGGCACGTTACACCTCTATGTACAGAATATAATGAGGGCACGTTACACCTCTATGTACAGAATATAATGGGGGTACATTACACCTCTATGTACAGAATATAATGGGGAAACGTTACACCTCTATGTACAGAATATAATGGGGACACATTACACCTCTATGTACAGAATATAATGAGGGCACGTTACACCTCTATGTACAGAATATAATGGGGGCCCGTTACACCTCTATGTACAGAATATAATGGGGAGACATTACACCTCTATGTACAGAATATAATGGGGGTACATTACACCTCTATGTACAGAATATAATGGGGAAACGTTACACCTCTATGTACAGAATATAATGGGGACACATTACACCTCTATGTACAGAATATAATGGGGACACATTACACCTCTATGTACAGAATATAATGGGGGCACATTACACCTCTATATACAGAATATAATGGGGAAACATTACACCTCTATGTACAGAATATAATGGGGACACGTTACACCTCTATGTACAGAATATAATGGGGAGACATTACACCTCCATGTACAGAATATAATGGGGACACGTTACACCTCTATGTACAGAATATAATGGGGACACATTACACCTCTATGTATAGAATATAATGGGGACACGTTACACCTCTATGTACAGAATATAATGGGGGCACATTACACCTCTATATACAGAATATAATGGGGACACATTACACCTCTATGTACAGAATATAATGGGGACACATTACACCTCTATGTACAGAATATAATGGGGGCACATTACACCTCTATATACAGAATATAATGGGGCACATTACACCTCTATGTACAGAATATAATGGGGGCACATTACACCTCTATGTACAGAATATAATGGGGACACATTACACCTCTATGTACAGAATATAATGGGGGCACATTACACCACTATGTACAGAATATAATGGGGGCACATTACACCTCTATGTACAGAATATAATGGAGACACATTACACCTCTATATACAGAATATAATGGGGGCACATTACACCTCTATGTATAGAATATAATGGGGGCACATTACACCTCTATGTACAGAATATAATGGGGAGACATTACACCTCTATGTACAGAATATAATGGGGAGACATTACACCTCTATGTATAGAATATAATGGGGACACATTACACCTCTATGTATAGAATATAATGGGGACACATTACACCTCTATGTGCAGAATATAATGGGGGCACGTTACACCTCTATGTACAGAATAAAATGGGGGCACATTACACCTCTATGTACAGAATATAATGGGACACATTATACCTCTATGTACAGAATATAATGGGGACACATTACACCTCTATGTATAATATAATGGGGACACATTACACCTCTATGTAGAGAATATAATGGGGACACATTACACCTCTATGTAGAGAATATAATGGGGACACATTACACCTCTATGTACAGAATATAATGGGGACACATTACACCTCTATGTACAGAATATAATGGGGACACATTACACCTATGTACAGAATATAATGGGGACACATTACACCTCTATGTACAGAATATAATGGGGACACGTTACACCTCTATGTACAGAATATAATGGGGACACGTTACACCTCTATGTACAGAATATAATGGGGGCACAATACACCTCTATGTACAGAATATAATGGGGACACATTACACCTCTATGTACAGAATATAATGGGGACACATTACACCTCTATGTACAGAATATAAAGACTTGTCTATAGTCATAATGTCGTCATATCTCTAATCCACAATATTTCTTCCCTTATTACAAGACAATCGAAAACTAAATCCACGAGAGATGTTGAGACCCAATGTTCAATGGACGAAAATAGAGAGAGAAACGGCAAAAAAAACGGTAAATAGAGTTTATCAGATGTGACATATTAATATCTATCTACATAAAACAATTTATAGGAGGTTTATATCACGTGGACACTGGGAATATTCTGCTTTGTCTCTTTCATTATATGAAATGTATTTATAGAAAAACAATCTAATCTATGAGCACATTTTACTAAAGTCATCACAACTGTGCACTATATCTCGATGTATTTCCCAATGACTGCCTCTTATCGGAGAGGATGGAGTATTCCCGCTACTCCCATCATGCGGACCCATTCTCTGTAACTATCGGCCTTCTTGTGGCATAACACGACATCAAATACAGTTATTCCCACATCCACCAAAGGTAATATAGTGTAACTCCACCTTACAGTAAAATCCTCCACTTTATAGAATATTCACTACTACACTCAATATAACCACCGCTCCAGGATTGTAGATTTCATCGTCTTCCCTATATCACGGCCATGTTCATTATATAAATCTATATTGTGTCGGGTGATGATCCAGGAGCGTGGTTATACAGGAGACTGGAGGGGTCAGTCATGTCCACAGAGGGTCTCGGAAGGATTTAGTGAGGAACCCGAGATGTAGAGGCAGCTGTGGGGGTTGTGATGTTTTATTCTTGGCATTTACTTTGTCTTTAGGGGATTTCAATTAATAAACTACAATAAACTTATAGACGATTTTATTTTATAATGACTGATTTCAATGTTCTGTGTTACAGCAAAACACGAGGACAAAATAAATATTATAGACGAGGATGCCCCTCATATGCTGGCTGAAAAAAGTGATGTCATTGAAGACTCTCAGATCTCCATGCCGGGATCCGATCATGTGACCAACAATATCAGCCCAGAGGATGTGGACACCTCTGATATTATAACCAATGATGCTCCTCCCGGGCTGGCTGAAAAAAGTGATGTCATTGAAGACAATAAGATCTCCATGTCTGAAACAAATGATGTGACCATGAATACCAGCCCAGAGGACGTGGAGACCTCTGATATCATGACCGATAATGTTCCTCAAGGATTGGCTGAAAAAAGCGACACCATTGAGGACACTCAGATCTCCATGCCTGGATCCAATCACGTGACCATGAATATCAGCCCAGATCATGTGGACACCTCCTCTGACAGTAAGTTCTTACAGCTTTTATTCTTAAATTTAGCCCAATAATATTAATAATAATTAGTATTTCTATAGCGCCAACATATTATGCAGCATTTTATAAATCAGATGTTTCATGTACAGACAAAATAAGTTCACGTACAGTCAAAATCAGACATAACATAGAGACAAACTAAATAACAAATCAAACTATAGGGGTGAATCTGCTCGCAAGAGCTTGTACACAATCTGAGGAAATACGGGTGACACAAAATGTTAAAAGTGCTTATTTTGTACAGTAGTCCAGACGACTTTTATACTAAACAGGGTAGAACACAGGGTGGCAGACAGAGATGAGGGAGGAGGTAGTACACAGGGTGGCAGACAGAGATGGGGGATGAGGTAGTACACAGGGTGGTAGACAGAGATGAGGGAGGAGGTAGTACACAGGGTTGTAGACAGAGATGAGGGAGGAGGTAGTACACAGGGTGGCAGACAGAGATGGGGGAGGAGGCAGTACACAGGGTGGTAGACAGAGATGAGGGAGGAGGTAGTACACAGGGTTGTAGACAGAGATGAGGGAGGAGGTAGTACACAGGGTGGTAGACAGAGATGAGGGAGGAGGTAGTACACAGGGTGGTAGACAGAGATGAGGGAGGAGGTAGTACACAGGGTGGTAGACAGATATGAGGGAGGTGGTAGTACACAGGGTGGTAGAAAGAGATGAGGGAGATGTATGGAGGTGCAGCCCTGGGGAGCGCTTTGTAAATGAGAGTAATAACATTATATTGAATTCTAAAGTAAATGGCCAACTAATGTAGTGACTGGCACAGGGTAGGGGCATTGGTGTAGTGGTCTATTATAGTGACTGGCACAGGGTAGAGGCATTGGTGCAGTGGTCCATTATAGTGACCGGCACAGGGTAGAGGCATTGGTGTAGCAGTCCAGAGCAGTGACTGGCACAGAGCAGAGGCATTGGTGTAGCGGTCCAGAGCAGTGACTTGCACAGGGTAGAAGCATTGGTGTAGTGGTCCAGAGCAGTGACTGGCACAGAGTAGAGGCATTGGTGTAGTGGTCCATTATAGTGACTGGCACAAGGTAGAGGCATTGGTGTAGTGGTCCATTATAGTTACTGGCACAGGGTAGAGGCATTGGTCTCCAGGGCAGTGACTGGGACAGAGTAGAGGCATTGGTGTAGCGGTCCATTATAGTGACTAGCACAGGTTAGAAGCATTGGTCTCCAGGGCAGTGACTGGGACAGAGTAGAGGCATTGGTGTAGTGGTCCAGAGCAGTGACTGGCACAGGGTAGAGGCATTGGTGTAGTGGTTGGTCAGGAAGATGAGCCTGGCGGCTGCATTTAGCATTGACTGTAGAGGGGAGAGTTTAGTGAGGGGAAAACTGACAAGTAAGTTACAGGAGTCAAGGCGAGAAGGAATCGGAGGAACAATAAGGGCTCATTCAGACGAGTGTGTATCTCGTCCGTGTGACAGCTGTTAAAACATGGCCGTCACACAGACTCATCTATTTCAATAGGGCCGTTTACACAACCGTTGTTTTAACGGAGCGTGTGAAAGGTCCGTGAAATGTCCTATTTTACTGCGTGTCATGCATCCCTACATAGACTCTAGTCTATTGGGGATCTGTGACAACGCATGCCGCATGGGTGGACCTCGGACCTGAAAAAACTGCAGTCTTTCACATCCGAGGTTGGCTACGTTCATCTAAATGTAGCTTAAGAGTTTTAGCCGTTTCCACAGTAAGAAAAGGGCAGATGCTGAAGATGTTTTTTAGATGCAGGAGACATGACCATGCAAGTGTTTGAATATAAGGAGTAAAGGGAAGATCTGAGTCCAACATAACCCCAAGACAGTGGCTGCTGCCTAGGACCTTGTTAGAATCTTTCTTCTTTGTGCTCTTACGTTCATCCTTTAGGGTCTGTTTACATCTGCGTCATGACTTCCATTTATACCAATTTCGGATCAGATTTTTATAAGTCCCACCCCTTATGATGTCCGTTTTATGGGACTGTCCAGAAAAAAACAGAACTTATTACTGGTGAAAATGAATAAGTGTGAATCTTCTGATTGCCACCATAAAAAGTAACATCAGTTGTTCTAGTTTATATTGTGTGGATAAAAAAAACTGTCGACGCTCTGATGTTGGTGACAATATATTAGGGAATTGTTGCTTACGCCATTTCCTAATATTTGACAGTGGAGTAGACACTATGTCCATTATATTAACAGGTAATCTTATAGACTGCATCTGTTTTACAGAAAACCAAGAGGACAAAGAACGTCTTCACCATCTTCCAAGTGCTGATGAACATCTTGGCCAGAATAAGGAAGAAGCTGGATTTAATGTCTCTAAGACCTACACACCTACAGACACAGCCAGTTATTCCTCACCAAGGCAGCAATTACATGAACATCTTCTGGCATATTTCCAAAAAAGGAATGCCTCGGCTGAGTCACAGAGCTAAACCTTGAAAAAAAAAGAGACAATTTCTCTGGCTGTAACTCGGCTGAGTCACGGCTCAAAACATCTCACAACATGGACAATTTCTCTGGCTGTGGCTCGGCTGAGCCACAGCTCAAAACTTCGCAAAAAATAGGCAATGTCTCTGCCTGTGGCTTGGCTGAGTCACAGCACTATACCTTGCAAGAAAAGATAAATGTCTCTGCCTGTGGCTCGGCTGAGTCACAGTGCCAACCTGGACAAGAGTGCCACCGATTTTTGGCAAATACCAACAGAACAACGATTGAAAAATTTAATACCCTTCATTCCCATTATACCAACAGAAGAGACTGCAGTTACAAACCGTCTCAAGATGAAAGGAGGATTTTCAAGACTGGCATGTACATGACTGCTTCTGGTTACACCTTACATGTCTCAGAATATTCCTAATTGTATACCAGCTTTATGGAAAAAAAATTGTAGTCCTGATATTTCAATAAAAACATTGAGACCTAAACAAAGCATGTTATTTTATAAGTAGCACATTACTATAGTGACTGTAACCTGAAACTTATTGATATACCACACTCTGGACTATTAGGTACAGAAAAATGCTGCTGAAAGTCATAAAATCAAATATGAGGATAATTCAGCATAGAAATCTAGGGAGCGGATCAAAAAGTAGCTCTGGCATGATGAGTTTTGCTCAGTCACTCTCCTCGCTACTCCCTTAGCCACGCAGCATCAACCATCACAGTGGTAGGCTCTTAAAATGACAAAAATGTATACAAAAATTATAAAATCTAATCAATAATTTATATCTACCCCAAAGTGATTCTATTAAAAATATAGCTCATCCCGCAAAAAACAAGACCACATACGGTTTTATTGTCTCTCTGAATGCGGTGATGCAACAATGAAAAATTCTGCCATAAGAGGCTCGGTAATGAAAGGGGGTAAACCCTCCGGTAATTAAGTGGTTAAATATGTAAGCCAAAATAATAAAAGAAGAAGGAAAATAAACATGGAAAACAGATCCAAAACAATAATTAAATACAGTGACTCACAGGTGATGTCTTCTCCGATTAGAGTCGTACACTTTCCTTTTCTAACTGGCCAAAACCACTATAACGACTTAAAGGGAATCCGGGAGCAGGGAGAGTTGGATTAACTTCTTAACGCTGCATGACGAATATATTTATCATGGCATCAAACGTCACCGTGTCTTAGTGCATGGTGACAAAGCTATGATGACAGCTGTCACAGACAGCTGACCATCACCGCTAGACGCCCCAGGACCAATGAGAGTAGACCCGGGTTGGCGATCGCTCTGATTGGTCAGTAAATTTTCACGGACCAACCAGAGCAATGTCCTATTTAAATTACACGGTGGGAGAACGGGGGCTATAATCCCCGCTGTCAGAGACAGTAGAGGAGCACAGCTAGCCGTTGCGGGACAAGTAAGAGCAGTCCTGGTTCGGCGATTGCTCGGATTAGAGCAATGTTGCTCCTGGATGTACTATTAGGTCATGATGAGTATATAGATATAGGAGAAACAGAGTATGTAGTCAATGTATTATCAGAAAATATCAAAACAAAGCTTTATTTAAATATGCAAGATAACAAACATTTAAAAAGATATGTATAACAGGAGAAAATCTAAAAAATGACATAGAGATACATCAGGAGAGCCAGAGTCATAAATATTAAGCCCTTGTTGTATAGGTTTGCAGTAGGAATATAACTGGTATGAAATATGGTAGTTTGAACTCAGTGAGTGTGTTGATGCTACTAAGGGACATAAATGGTCCAGAAAAAAAGCATCATGTACTAAAAAAAATGAATCTAAACCAGGGGTCTCAAACTCGGCCGGGTAAGTGGGCCGCATATAGAAAAAATGGGAAGTTGACGGGCCGCATTACTTTCAAATTTGATACAATACAAAGTTATTGTTAATCAATTAGTTATTTGAACGACTATAACACTATATTACTATAATACTAATACTACATTACTATAATAATAGCGCTAGGTTTAAAATTTTAGATATTTCTCCACGTGCTTATTTCAACAATCCAGCTTTCCAGTTTAAGTGTCGCTAAATGCAGTCCGGCGGCTCAGTTAGCACACATGTCAAGATTGGGCAGCCCCTTTTTAGATAGTGCCGCAGTGCCCTCTGTGGATGCTGCCGCAGTGCCCTCTGTGGATAATGCAACACACCCCTAGATAAGGCCACAGTGCCCTCTGTATATAAGGCCGCAGTGCCCTCTGTAGATAAGGCCATAGTGCCCTCTGTAGATAAGGCCACAGTGCCCTCTGTAGATAAGGCCACAGTGCCCTCTGTAGATAATGCCACAGTGCCCTCTGTAGATAAGGCCACAGTGCGCTCTGTAGATAAGGCCACAGTGCCCTCTGTAGATAAGGCCACAGTGCCCTCTGTAGATAAGGCCACAGTGCCCTCTGTAGATAAGGCCACAGTGCCCTCTGTAGATAAGGCCAAAGTGCCCTCTGTAGATAAGGCCAAAGTGCCCTCTGTAGAGGCTGCCACAGTGCCCTCTGTAGAGGCTGCCACAGTGCCCTCTGTAGAGGCTGCCACAGTGCCCTCTGTAGAGGCTGCCACAGTGCCCTCTGTAGAGGCTGCCAAAGTGCCCTCTGTAGAGGCTGCCAAAGTGCCCTCTGTAGAGGCTGCCCCAGTGCCCTCTGTAGAGGCTGCCCCAGTGCCCTCTGTAGAGGCTGCCAAAGTGCCCTCTGTAGAGGCTGCCCCAGTGCCCTCTGTAGAGGCTGCCCCAGTGTCCTCTGTAGAGGCTGCCCCAGTGATGTCAGGGGCTTGCCCAGAGCTGGACTTCCGGAGCACTCTGCCTGGGATTCCAGCTCTGCTCCTGACATCACTGTCCATATATGGACAGAGATGTCAGGGGCAATCCCAGAGCTGGAGTCCCAGGCAGAGCGCTAGTAGGCTCTTCCTGGGACTCCAGCTGTGCTCCTGACATCACTGGGACTCCTGCTCTGGGGAAGCCCCTGACATCATTGTCGATGTATGGACAGCGATGTCAGAGGCTTCCCCAGAGTCCCGGAGCAGAGCCGATAATAGCGCTCTGCCCGGGACTCCGCTCTGGGGAAGACCCTGACACACTGTCCATATATGGGCAGCGATGTCAGGGAATTCCACAGAGTCCCGGAGCAGAGCCTGTACTAGCGCTCTGCCCGGGACTCCGGCTCTGGGGAAGCCCCAGACATCGCTGTTCATATGTGGACAGCGATGTCAGGGAATTCCACGGAGTCCCGGAGCAGAGCCGACACCAGCGCTCTGCTCGGGACTCCGGCTCTGGGGAAGCCCCAGACATCGCTGCTCATATGTGGACAGCGATGTCAGGGAATTCCACAGAGTCCAGGAGCAGAGCCGACACCAGCGCTCTGCTCCGCTCTGGGCAAGACCCTGACACACTGTCCATATATGGGCAGCAATGTCAGGGAATTCCACAGAGTCCCGGAGCAGAGCCGACACCAGCGATCTGCCCGGGACTCCGGCTCTGGGGAAGCCCCAGACATCGCTGTTCATATGTGGACAGCGATGTCAGGGAATTCCAGAGTCCCGGAGCAGAGCTGACACCAGCGCTCTGCTCGGGACTCCGGCTCTGGGGAAGCCCCAGACATCGCTGTTCATATGTGGACAGTGATGTCAGGGAATTCTCCACAAAGTCCCGGAGCAGAGCCGACACCAGCGCTCTGCTCGGGACTCCGGCTCTGGGGAAGCCCCAGACATCGCTGTTCATATGTGGACAGCGATGTCAGGGAATTCCACAGAGTCCAGGAGCAGAGCCGACACCAGCGCTCTGCTCCGCTCTGGGCAAGACCCTGACACACTGTCCATATATGGGCAGCGATGTCAGGGAATTCCACAGAGTCTCGGAGCAGAGCCGACACCAGCGCTCTGCCCGGGACTCAGGCTCTGGGGAAGCCCCAGACATCGCTGTTCATATGTGGACAGCGATGTCAGGGAATTCCAGAGTCGCGGAGCAGAGCCGATACTAGCGGCTCTGTGTCCCGCGGGCCGCAGATGACAGCCCCAGGGGCCGCATGCGGCCCGCGGGCCGCGTGCTTGAGACCCCTGATCTAAACCATACCCTGAAAATACAGGGATAGCCAGGATAATCTTACCCATAGAGTGTCCTTAGCTGTATCCCTATGGTCACTGTGTGCGCCCCGACGCGCGTTTCGCAGATGTCCACTGTATCAAGCGTCCAAGAGAGGTTTAACGACATGTCTCATGTACAACATTAGCCTAGACACATCAGGCAGTATCAAAATGTCAGTGGGACTCTATGAACTCTGCAGAGCACATCCCTGGGGCGGTTCGGGTCTCTGGTGCTAGGACCCGCTGAGCGATGGACCCCGTTAAGGGGTCCTCCACAAGACGGTCCAACTTTTTATTAAAGATGGAGGTCACCGTATCGTGCAATTCCTCCGTTGCTACAGATTCGGGGATACCATGCAACTCAAGATTGTTACGCCGTCCCCTGTTCTCGACATCGTTAAGATGGAAAGCAAATTCTTTCTTACGCACTGCTTGTGCACTCACGGTTACAAATGGACACAGCCAGGTCAGAAACACATGCACCACACGCCACTCCCCTCAAGAATGGTGGGCGTGGCTATTATTATTTAAAGCACCTGCTCACTCTCCTTCATCAGCGTTTCTGACCTGGCTGTGTCCATTTGTAAGTATGGCCTTTTTTCTGTGTTTTTGTGGTATATGTCCCCTTGTTTTTATCTGTTTTGTTTGCACTCACGGTTGCAGCGAGTGATGTGAGATCAGAGACGAGTGACACATTGTGGTTCTTTAGTCGAGTGACCCGGTCACCTAGAGAGCGCACGGTCAGCGGAACTTCCTGCAAGGCTTTGGCCTGCTCCTCTTCCAGGCGCACCATGTGAGCGTCCATGGCCACCCTTGTGGGGAGAGCTCTCACCATCTCCCACAGTTCGGTAAGAGTGCGGTCCACCTGGGTACTTGTTTGTTTTACAGCAGGGGTAGCTGCGGTGCAGAGTGGTATACTACCGAAGTTTCCTGAGAGCGTTCATTTGGCGCGCACATGTCAGGAGCAGGGCGGACACCTTTACAGGTTCAGATGGCCGGTTGTCTTTTGCTCTCTGCTGGGGCGTCGCTGGTTGCAGGAACCGATCCAGAGAGGGATCACGAGAGGCAGCAGGGATTCCGGTCTTTGGTTTTCCCCTTGGCATGTCTGGCCATGCAGGCGAGGGTGAGTTACAAGAGTAGTTCAGCTGGAGGTGTCCGGAGCTCCGAGAAGTTGCTGCCTCACGCCGCTATGCCCCAGACAGGATGGTTCTAGGTTCAATCTCAGTGAATTGCTTATGGAGCTCATTCTCCCACTCCCTTATATCGCCCGGCTTTGGGCCAGAGTTCTGTAATAGTAATAGTGGGTAAGTATCGGACATAGATTTGGCTGGAGGTGAAGTATAATCAAGGAGTTTCTCCAACCAATTCAAATTTCTACGTGGAGAAGGTAAAAGACGCGGGAACCTCCTACAAATTTCTCTAAAAGATAATCCATGCAAAAACGTTAGTTCCATATTGTCACTTCCAGGTAACAAAGACGAGATGTCTGGAAGAACCTTGGGAACAAATAACTTTTATAGGGGATCTGAGAAGTTGAGACCAGGGAGCCGTGATGTCCATTAATTCATCCGTACACCAAGAGGGGATAATTCCAATTTACATCAAAGCTGAGGGCATATCACTCAGGCTTAAAGATTTGGTCAGGCCTAAATTGACCTTAATCGTGGTTGTGCCTCAGGAACTCCAGTAATAGGAAACCCCTGAAGTCAATGACAATATATGTAGGAAAGCTGGGTGACAGGACATTATATATAGGAAAGATGGGTGACAGGACATTATATATAGGAAAGCTGGGTGACAGGACATTATATATAGGAAAGCTGGGTGACAGGAAATTACATATAGGAAAGCTGGGTGACAGTACATTATATATATAAAATCTGGGTGACAGGACAATATAAATAGGAAAGCTGGGTGACAGGACATTATATATAGGAAATCTGGGTGACATGGCATTACGTATGGAAAAGCTGGGTGACAGTACATTAGATATAGGAAAGCTGGGTGACAGGACATTACATATAGGAAAGCTGGGTGATAGGAAATTACATATAGGAAAGCTGGGTGACAGGACATTACATATAGGAAATCTTGGTGACAGGACATTATATATAGGAAATCTGGGTGACATGGCATTACGTATGGAAAAGCTGGGTGACAGGACATTACATATAGGAAAGCTGTGTGACAAGACATTAGATAGAGGAATTCTGGGTAACAGTACATTATATAAAGGAAAGCTGGGTGATGGGACATTATATATAGGAAAGCTGGGTGATATCACATTATATATAGGAAAGCTGGATGACAGGACAATATATATAGGAAAGCTGGGTGACAGGACATTACATATAGGAAAGCTGGGTGACATGGCATTATATATATAGGAAAGCTGGGTGACAGGGCATTATATACAGGAAGGCTGGGTGACAGGACATTACATTTAGGAAAGCTGGGTGACAGGACATTACATATAGGAAAGCTGGGTGACAGGACATTATATATAGCAAAGTTGGGTGACAGGACATTATATATAGTAAACCAGAGTGACAGGACATTAAAAAGGAAAGCTGGGTGACAGGACATTACACATCGGAAAGCTGGGTGACGGGACATTACATATAGGTAAGCTGGGTGATATTACATTATATATAGGAAAGCTGGGTGAGAGGAAATTATATATAGGAAAGCTGGGTGACTGACATAGGGAAAGCTGGGTTACATGGCATTACATATGGAAATGCTGGGTGACATGGCATTACATATGGAAATGCTGGGTGACATGGCATTACGTATGGAAAAGCTGGGTGACAGGACATTATATATATAGGAAAGCTGGATGACATTACATTGTATATAGGAAAGCTGGGTGACAGGACAATATATATAGGAAAGCTGGGTGACAGGACATTACATATAGGAAAGCTGGGTGACATGGCATTATATATATATAGGAAAGCTGGGTGACAGGGCATTATATACAGGAAAGCTAGGTGACAGGGCATTATATACAGTAAAGCTAGGTGACAGGACATTACATATAGGAAAGCTGGGTGACAGGACATTATATATAGGAAAGCTGGATGACAGGACATTATATACAGGAAAGCTGGGTGACAGGACATTATATATAGGAAAGCTGGGTGACAGGACATTATATATAGGAAATCTGGGTGACAGGACATTATATATAGTAAATCAGGGTGACAGGACATTATATATAAGAAAGCTGGGTGACAGAGCATTAAATATAGGAACGCTGGGTGACTGACATAGGGAAAGCTGGGTGTGATGACACATATGGAAAAGCTGGGTTACATGGCATTACATATGGAAAAGCTGGGTGACATGGCATTACATATGGAAAAGCTGGGTGACAGCACATTACATATAGGAAAACTGGGTGACAGGACATTACATATAGGAAAGCTGGGTGACAGGACAATATATATAGGAAAGCTGGGTGACAGGACATTACATATAGGAAAGCTGGGTGACATGGCATTATATATATAGGAAAGCTGGGTGACAGGGCATTATATACAGGAAAGCTGGGTGACAGGACATTACATATAGGAAAGCTGGGTCACAGGACATTACATATAGGAAAGCTGGGTGACAGGACATTATATACAGGAAAGCAGGGTGACAGGACATTATATATAGGAAAGTTGGGTGACAGGACATTATATACAGGAAAGCTGGGTGACAGGACATTATATATAGGAAAGTTGGGTGACAGGACATAATATATAGTAAACCAGGGTGACAGAACATTATATAAAAGAAAGCTGTGTGACAGGACATTATATATAGGAAAGCTGGGTGACAGGACATTATATATAGGAAAGCTGGGTGACAGGACATTACATATAGGAAAGCTGGGTGACATGGCATTATATATATAGGAAAGCTGGGGGACAGGACATAATATACAGGAAAGCTGGGTGACAGGACATTATATATAGGAAATTTGGGTGGCTGGACATTATATATAGTAAACCAGGGTGACAGTAAATTAAAAAGGAAAGCTGGGTGACAGGACATTACATATCGGAAAGCTGGGTGACGGGACATTACATATAGGTAAGCTGGGTGATATTACTTTATATATAGGAAAGCTGGGTAACAGGAAATTATATATATGAAAGCTGGGTGACATGACTTACATATGGGAAAGCTGGGTGACATGGCATAACTTGTGGAAACGCTGGGTGACATGGCATTACGTATAGGAAAGCTGGGTAACAGCACATTACATATAGGAAAGTTGTGTGAAAAGACATTATATTGAGGAATACAGGGTGACAGTACATTATATAAAGGAAAGCTGGGTGACATGGCGTTATATAAAGGAAACCTTGGTGACATGACATGATATATAGGAAAGCTGTGTGACAGGACATTATATATAGGAAAGATGGGTGACATGACATTATATATAGGAAAGCTGTGTGACCGGACATTAAAAAAGGAAAGCTGGGTAACATGACATTATATATAAGAAATCTGGGTGAGAGGAAATTATATATAGAAAAGCTGGGTGACAGGACATTATATATAGGAAAGCTGGTTGACAGGACATTATTTATAGGAAAGCTGGTTGACAGGACATTATTTATAGGAAAGCTAGGTGACAGGACATTGTATATAGGAAAGCTGGCTGACAAGATATCATATATAGGAAAGTTGGGTGACAGGACATTATATATAGGAAAGCTGGGTGACAGGACATTATATATAGGAAAGCTGGGTGACATTACATTGTATTTAGGAAAGCTGGGTGACAGGACATTACATATAGGAAAGCTGGGTGACAGGACATTACATATAGGAAAGCTGGGTGATAGGATATTACATATAGGAAAGCTAGGTGACAGGACATTGTATATAGGAAAGCTGGGTTAAATTACATTAAATATAGGAAAGCTGGGAGCCAGTACATTATATATAGGAAAGCTAGGTGACAGGACATTGTATATAGTAAAGCTGGGTTAAATTACATTGTATATAGGAAAGCTGGATGACAGGACATTATATATAGGAAAGCTGGGTGACAGAACATTACAAATAGGAAACCTGGGTGACAGGACATTATATATAGGAAAGCTGGGTAACATTACATTATATATAGGAAAGCTGGTTGACGTGACATTATATATAGGAAAGCTGGGTGACGTGACATTATATATAGGAAAGCTGGGTGACGTGACATTATATATAGGAAAGCTGGGTGACAGGACATTATATATAGGAAAGCTGGGTGACAGGACATTATATATATGAAAGCTGGATGACGTGACATTATATATATGAAAGCTGGGTGACAGGACATTATATATAGGAAAGCTGGGTGACAGGACATTATATATAGGAAAGCTGGGTGACAGGACATATATTGGAAAGCTGGGTGACATGGCATTATATATTGGAAAGCTGGGTGACAGGACATTATATATAGGAAAGCTGGGTGACAGGACATTATATAAAGCTATATTATATACTGCTTCCGATGATGTGTGTACTATTGTGACATCACTGCTGTAATCTGCTCCCTGTGATGTGTGTCCTATTGTGACATCACGGAATCTGTAGGAGTATTGAGCGATGTTACAGTGGAGGGGATTAGTCTGGATATATAGAGGAGAAGAGCTATATCTCCAGGCCATCATGCTGTTGCGATTACTTCTCATTGTGAATGTGCTTTTAGCGTCTGTGGAAGGCGCTCCTATCAATTTCCGCAAATATGGATCATTTGCGAAGAATCGGATAAGTAGAGGTAAGTGCGTCACCAGATATACAGTGAATAAGGGGTTAATGCTGTGCGGACAAGTCACTAATCTGATAGGGCTCATCCACGTGGTCAGTCCAGTAACATATAGATCAGACCTGGACGCCTAAGGCTGGACTCATACACAGCAGTTACTTGTGTTTTATACGGCACTTTTTTGTGCCCACAATTTTTGCCAAATGTTACGTTAAAGTCTATAATAAAATATAAGAACGTATAGAGAATTTTGTTATTCGCTGTTTTTTTTCCACTTATAGGGTGAGTGGCATTTTTTTCAAATCACAGCATGCTCAAGGTAATGCGTTTGTTTCTGCCGATTATCAACACTTAAAAAACGCCAGAATTTTTTATTTTTTTTTAAATGGTCACAAAAAAAAACTTACTTTTAAAAATGCTGGAAATGGATTAGATAGATAGATAGATAGATAGATAGATAGATAGATAGGTAGGTAGGTAGGTAGATAGATAGATAGATAGATAGAGATAGGAGGGATGGATGGATTGGATGGATGGATGGATGGATGGATGGATGGATAGATATCCAGTTTAGATCCCATATAACCAGTCACTCCTGACAATCTTGGGGACATTCATCTTTATTCCAAACTTGTATTACATGAATAATAATAATAATAATAATAATAATAATAATAATAATGGAGTTTATCTGAACACTTATATGGTTTCTCCTTCTTTTTCAGTACATACTACTACTCCTATTACTACTACTACTCCTATTACTACTCGTACTGAGACTCCACAATACTTTTGGAATAAGTTCATTGTGGTTGCTGCTTTTTCTGCCATCAACTTCCTCCTTGTAACTTTTTATGGCGTCGCCTGTTACATCAGATATAAGTGAGTATTGTAGATAATGATTTCATGTCCGGCCTTTTACCTCCGACTTTCAAGCACAGCCGCTGATTATAACCAGGGGCGTAACTAGGAAAGACTGGGCCCCATAGCAAACTTTTAACTGGGCCTCCCTCCCCTGGGTATCACACAACCCCCCCTTGTACATAGTGCCTCCCTATAGATTCCACCACACAGCGCCCCCTATAGATAGCACCATACAGCCATCCCCCTGTGGATAACGCCAGACAGCCATCCCCCTGTAGATGACGCCAGACAGCCCCCCCCTGTAGATAACGCCATACAGCCCCCTTGTAGATAACGTCATACAGCCCTCCCCTGTAGATAACGCCATACATCCCTCCCCCTGTAGATAACGCCATACAGCCCTGCCCCTGTAGATAAAGCCATACAGCCCTCCCCCTGTAGATAACGCCAGACAGTCCTCCCCTGTAGATAACACCATACAGCCCTCCCCTTAGATAACGTCATACAGCCCGCCCCTGTAGATAAAGCCATACAGCCTTCCCTGTAGATAACGTCATACAGCCCTCCCCCTGTAGATAACGCCAGACAGCCCCCCCTGTAGATAACACCATACAGCCCTCTCCTGTAGATAACACGATACAGCCCTCCCCTTTAGATAACGCCATACAGCCCCCCTGTAGATAACGCCATACAGCCCTCCCCCTGTAGATAGTCATACAGCCCTCCCACTGCAGATAACATCTTACAGCCCTCCCCCTGTAGATAACGCCATACAGCCCTCTCCCTGTAGATAACGCCATACAGCCCTCCCCTTTAGATAACGTCATACAGCCCGCCCCTGGACATAAAGCCATACAGCCTTCCCTGTAGATAACGTCATACAGCCCTCCCCCTGTAGATAACGCCAGACAGCCCCCCCTGTAGATAACACCATACAGCCCTCTCCTGTAGATAACACCATACAGCCCTCCCCCTGTAGATAACGCCATACAGCCCTCCCCTTTAGATAACGCCATACAGCCCCCCTGTAGATAACGCTATACAGCCCTCCCCCTGTAGATAAAGCCATACAGCCCTCCCCCTGTAGATAAAGTCATACAGCCCTCCCACTGCAGATAACATCATACAGCCCTCCCCCTGTAGATAACGCCATACAGCACTCTCCCTGTAGATAACACCATACAGCCCTCCCCCTGTAGAGAACGCCATACAGCCCTCCCCCTGTAGATAACGCCATACAGCCCTCACCCTGTAGATAACGCCATACAGCCCTCCCCTGTAGATAACGCCATACAGTCCTCCCCTGTAGATAACGCCATACAGCCCTCGGCCTGTAGATAACGCCATACAGCCCTCCCCTGTAGATAACGCCATACAGCCCTCCCCTGTAGATAACGCCATACAGTACTCCCCTGTAGATAATGCCATACAGCTCTCCCCATGTAGATAACGTCATACAGCCCCAAACACCCCCCTTGAGTTAACGCCATACAGCCCTAAATCCCCCCTGTAGGTAAAGCCATGCAGGCCCCCAACCCCACCCAAAAAAAAAACGGCCTATAGTTTGTCCTACAAACGACATGCATCCCTTATCCACAGGATAGGGAAGATATGTGTGATCGCTGGCAGCGATAAAGAGACTGGGGGGACAAACCTCGGACTTCCGGGGTCTGCGCAGTTCAATTAAAATTAAAGGAGCGCTGGTCTCGCATGCGCACAAGCGTGACCGGTGCACAATTCATTTCTATGGAGCTGCCGACAGACTCCGGAAGTCCGAGGTCTGTCATGGAGATCTTCGGGGGACTTTCGGTCCCCCGTTCTCCTTATCGCTGGGCGTCCCAGCGATCACACATGTATCCCCTATCCTGTGGATAGGGGATGCATGTCTTTTGTAAGAACAACCCCTTCAGTGGCATCGCGCTGTAGCAGCCATAGCAGCTGGTAGCGGAGCCTGCGGCCATGGGAAGGGTGGCCCGTGCCGGCAGGCGGCACGGGCCCCCTCATGCTACGGACCCCGTAGCAGCCGCTATGGCTGCTACAGCGGTAGTTACGCCACTGGGTTCAACATTTCGGCAGAATAAAGTGACTTTCCAGCAGCTCAGAAAATATCATTGATTCTTCTGAAACATTGTCTTTATTGCTCCAAGACGTGATGCTGAGATGTATTTGTAGTTATGAATATTGGAGGGGGTGTATTTTTGTTCCCTTTCCAGGGTTCCCCCAGCACATGACTCCTCAGTGCCGTATTTATGGGCTACACAGGAGTCTATATAGGAAATACTGCACCCCGCCGCCCCCCCCTCCGAGTATAACATGATCCAGTAAAAGGGGCACATTACACCTCTATGTACAGAATATAATGGGGAGACATTACACCTCTATGTACAGAATATAATTGGGGCACATTACACCTCTATGTGCAGAATATAATGGGGGCACATTACACCTCTATGTATAGAATATAATGGGGACACATTACACCTCTATGTACAGAATATAATGGGGGCACATTACACCTCTATGTACAGAATATAATGGGGACACATTACACCTCTATGTACAGAATATAATGGGACACATTACACCTCTATGTACAGAATATAATGGGGACACATTACACCTCTATGTACAGAATATAATGGGGACACGTTACACCTCTATGTACAGAATATAATGGGGGTACATTACACCTCTATGTATAGAATATAATGGGGACACGTTACACCTCTATGTACAGAATATAATGGGGAGACATTACACCTCTATGTACAGAATATAATGGGGGCACGTTACACCTCTATGTACAGAATATAATGGGGACACATTACACCTCTATGTACAGAATATAATGGGACACATTACACCTCTATGTACAGAATATAATGGGGGCACGTTACACCTCTATGTACAGAATAAAATGGGGGCACATTACACCTCTATGTACAGAATATAATGGGACACATTACACCTCTACGTACAGAATATAATGGGGGCACATTACACCTCTATGTACAGAATATAATGGGGAGACATTACACCTCTATGTACAGAATATAATGAGGGCACGTTACACCTCTATGTACAGAATATAATGGGGACACATTACACCTCTATGTACAGAATATAATGGGGGCACATTACACCACTATGTACAGAATATAATGGGGACACATTACACCTCTATGTACAGAATATAAAGGGGGCACATTACACCTCTATGTACAGAATATAATGGGGGCACGTTACACCTCTATGTACAGAATAAAATGGGGAGACATTACACCTCTATGTACAGAATATAAAGGGGGCACATTACACCTCTATGTACAGAATATAATGGGGGCACATTACACCTCTATGTATAGAATATAATGGGGACACATTACACCTCTATGTACAGAATATAATGGGGACACATTACACCTCTATGTACAGAATATAATGGGGACACATTACCCCTCTATGTAGAGAATATAATGGGGACACATTACACCTCTATGTACAGAATATAATGGGGACACATTACACCTCTATGTACAGAATATAATGGGGGCACATTACACCACTATGTACAGAATATAATGGGGGCACATTACACCTCTATGTACAGAATATAATGGGGAGACATTACACCTCTATGTACAGAATATAATGGGGACACATTACACCTCTATGTACAGAATATAAAGGGGGCACATTACACCTCTATGTACAGAATATAATGGGGGCACGTTACACCTCTATGTACAGAATAAAATGGGGAGACATTACACCTCTATGTACAGAATATAAAGGGGGCACATTACACCTCTATGTACAGAATATAATGGGGGCACATTACACCTCTATGTACAGAATATAATGGGGACACATTACACCTCTATGTACAGAATATAATGGGGACACATTACACCTCTATGTACAGAATATAATGGGGACACATTACACCTCTATGTACAGAATATAAAGGGGACACATTACACCTCTATGTACAGAATATAATGGTACACATTACACCTCTATGTACAGAATATAATGGGGAGACATTACACCTCTATGTACAGAATATAATGAGGGCACGTTACACCTCTATGTACAGAACATAATGGGGGTACATTACACCTCTATGTACAGAATATAATGGGGAAACGTTACACCTCTATGTACAGAATATAATGGGGACACATTACACCTCTATGTACAGAATATAATGGGGACACATTACACCTCTATGTACAGAATATAATGGGGGCACATTACACCTCTATATACAGAATATAATGGGGAAACGTTACACCTCTAGGTACAGAATATAATGGAGACACATTACACCTCTATATACAGAATATAATGGGGGCACATTACACCTCTATGTATAGAATATAATGGGGGCACATTACACCTCTATGTACATAATATAATGGGGAGACATTACACCTCTATGTACAGAATATAATGGGGAGACATTACACCTCTATGTATAGAATATAATGGGGACACATTACACCTCTATGTATAGAATATAATGGGGACACATTACACCTCTATGTGCAGAATATAATGGGGGCACGTTACACCTCTATGTACAGAATAAAATGGGGGCACATTACACCTCTATGTACAGAATATAAAGACTTGTCTATAGTCATAATGTCGTCATATCTCTAATCCACAATATTTCTTCCCTTATTACAAGACAATCGAAAACTAAATCCACGAGAGATGTTGAGACCCAATGTTCAATGGACGAAAATAGAGAGAGAAACGGCAAAAAAAACGGTAAATAGAGTTTATCAGATGTGACATATTAATATCTATCTAGATAAAACAATTTATAGGAGGTTTATATCACGTGGACACTGGGAATATTCTGCTTTGTCTCTTTCATTATATGAAATGTATTTATAGAAAAACAATCTAATCTATGAGCACATTTTACTAAAGTCATCACAACTGTGCACTATATCTCAATGTATTTCCCAATGACTGCCTCATATTGAAGAGGATGGAGTAGTCCCGCTACTCCCATCATCAGGAGCCATTCTCTGTAACTATCAGCCTTCTTGTGGCATAACACGACATCAAATACAGTTATTCCCACATCCACCAAAGGTAATAAAGTGTAACTCCACCTTACAGTAAAATCCTCCACTTTATAGAATATTCACTACTACACTCAATATAACCACCGCTCCAGGATTGTAGATTTCATCGTCTTCTCTATATCACGGCCATGTTCATTATATAAATGTATATTGTGTCGGGTGATGATTCAGGAGTGTGGTTATGCAGGAGACTGGAGGGGTCAGTCATGTCCACAGAGGGTCTCGGAAGGATTTAGTGAGGAACCCGAGATGTAGAGGCAGCTGTGGGGGTTGTGATGTTTTATTCTTGGCATTTACTTTGTCTTTAGGGGATTTCAATTAATAAACTACAATAAACTTATAGACGATTTTATTTTATAATGACTGATTTCAATGTTCTGTGTTACAGCAAAACACGAGGACAAAATAAATATTATAGACGAGGATGCCCCTCATAGGCTGGCTGAAAAAAGTGATGTCATTGAAGACTCTCAGATCTCCATGCCGGGATCCGATCATGTGACCAACAATATCAGCCCAGAGGATGTGGACACCTCTGATATTATAACCAATGATGCTCCTCCCGGGCTGGCTGAAAAAAGTGATGTCATTGAAGACAATAAGATCTCCATGTCTGAAACAAATGATGTGACCATGAATACCAGCCCAGAGGACGTGGAGACCTCTGATATCATGACCGATAATGTTCCTCAAGGATTGGCTGAAAAAAGCGACACCATTGAGGACACTCAGATCTCCATGCCTGGATCCAATCACGTGACCATGAATATCAGCCCAGATCATGTGGACACCTCCTCTGACAGTAAGTTCTTACAGCTTTTATTCTTAAATTTAGCCCAATAATATTAATAATAATAATTAGTATTAGTATTTCTATAGCGCCAACAACATATTATGCAGCATTTTATAAATCAGATGTTTCATGTACAGACAAAATAAGTTCATGTACAGTCAAAATCAGACATAACATAGAGACAAACTAAATAACAAATCAAACTATAGGGGTGAATCTGCTCGCAAGAGCTTGTACACAATCTGAGGAAATACGGGTGACACAAAATGTTAAAAGTGCTTATTTTGTACAGTAGTCCAGACGACTTTTATACTAAATAGGGTAGAACACAGGGTGGCAGACAGAGATGAGGGAGGAGGTAGTACACAGGGTGGCAGACAGAGATGGGGGAGGAGGTAGTACACAGGGTGGTAGACAGAGATGAGGGAGGAGGTAGTACACAGGGTTGTAGACAGAGATGAGGGAGGAGGTAGTACACAGGGTGGTAGACAGAGATGAGGGAGGAGGTAGTACACAGGGTGGTAGACAGATATGAGGGAGGTGGTAGTACACAGGGTGGTAGAAAGAGATGAGGGAGATGTATGGAGGTGCAGCCCTGGGGAGCGCTTTGTAAATGAGAGTAATAACATTATATTGAATTCTAAAGTAAATGGGCAACTAATGTAGTGACTGGCACAGGGTAGGGGCATTGGTGTAGTGGTCTATTATAGTGACTGGCACAGGGTAGAGGCATTGGTGCAGTGGTCCATTATAGTGACCGGCACAGGGTAGAGGCATTGGTGTAGCAGTCCAGAGCAGTGACTGGCACAGAGCAGAGGCATTGGTGTAGCGGTCCAGAGCAGTGACTTGCACAGGGTAGAAGCATTGGTGTAGTGGTCCAGAGCAGTGACTGGCACAGAGTAGAGGCATTGGTGTAGTGGTCCATTATAGTGACTGGCACAAGGTAGAGGCATTGGTGTAGTGGTCCATTATAGTTACTGGCACAGGGTAGAGGCATTGGTCTCCAGGGCAGTGACTGGGACAGAGTAGAGGCATTGGTGTAGCGGTCCATTATAGTGACTAGCACAGGTTAGAAGCATTGGTCTCTAGGGCAGTGACTGGGACAGAGTAGAGGCATTGGTGTAGCGGTCCAGAGCAGTGACTGGCACAGGGTAGAGGCATTGGTGTAGTGGTTGGTCAGGAAGATGAGCCTGGCGGCTGCATTTAGCATTGACTGTAGAGGGGAGACTTTAGTGAGGGGAAAACTGACAAGTAAGTTACAGGAGTCAAGGCGAGAAGGAATCGGAGGAACAATAAGGGCTCATTCAGACGAGTGTGTATCTCGTCCGTGTGACAGCTGTTAAAACATGGCCGTCACACAGACTCATCTATTTCAATAGGGCCGTTTACACGACCGTTGTTTTAACGGAGCGTGTGAAAGGTCCGTGAAATGTCCTATTTTACTGCGTGTCATGCATCCCTACATAGACTCTAGTCTATTGGGGATCTGTGACAACGCATGCCGCATGGGTGGACCTCGAACCTGAAAAAACTGCAGTCTTTCACATCCGAGGTTGGCTACGTTCATCTAAATGTAGCTTAAGAGTTTTAGCCGTTTCCACAGTAAGAAAAGGGCAGATGCTGAAGATGTTTTTTAGATGCAGGAGACATGACCATGCAAGTGTTTGAATATAAGGAGTAAAGGGAAGATCTGAGTCCAACATAACCCCAAGACAGTGGCTGCTGCCTAGGACCTTGTTAGAATCTTTCTTCTTTGTGCTCTTACGTTCATCCTTTAGGGTCTGTTTACATCTGCGTCATGACTTCCATTTATACCAATTTCGGATCAGATTTGATGTCCGTTTTATGGGACTGTCCAGAAAAAAACAGAACTTATTACTGGTGAAAATGAATAAGTGTGAATCTTCTGATTGCCACCATAAAAAGTAACATCAGTTGTTCTAGTTTATATAGTGTGGATAAAAAAAACTGTCGACGCTCTGATGTTGGTGACAATATATTAGGGAATTGTTGCTTACGCCATTTCCTAATATTTGACAGTGGAGTAGACACTATGTCCATTATATTAACAGGTAATCTTATAGACTGCATCTGTTTTACAGAAAACCAAGAGGACAAAGAACGTCTTCACCATCTTCCAAGTGCTGATGAACATCTTGGCCAGAATAAGGAAGAAGCTGGATTTAATGTCTCTAAGACCTACACACCTACAGACACAGCCAGTTATTCCTCACCAAGGCAGCAATTACATGAACATCTTCTGGCATATTTCCAAAAAAGGAATGCCTCGGCTGAGTCACAGAGCTAAACCTTGAAAAAAAAAGAGACAATTTCTCTGGCTGTAACTCGGCTGAGTCACGGCTCAAAACATCTCACAACATGGACAATTTCTCTGGCTGTGGCTCGGCTGAGCCACAGCTCAAAACTTCGCAAAAAATAGGCAATGTCTCTGCCTGTGGCTTGGCTGAGTCACAGCACTATACCTTGCAAGAAAAGATAAATGTCTCTGCCTGTGGCTCGGCTGAGTCACAGTGCCAACCTGGACAAGAGTGCCACCGATTTTTGGCAAATACCAACAGAACAACGATTGAAAAATTGAATACCCTTCATTCCCATTATACCAACAGAAGAGACTGCAGTTACAAACCGTCTCAAGATGAAAGGAGGATTTTCAAGACTGGCATGTACATGACTGCTTCTGGTTACACCTTACATGTCTCAGAATATTCCTAATTGTATACCAGCTTAATGGAAAAAAAATTGTAGTCCTGATATTTCAATAAAAACATTGAGACCTAAACAAAGCATGTTATTTTATAAGTAGCACATTACTATAGTGACTGTAACCTGAAACTTATTGATATACCACACTCTGGACTATTAGGTACAGAAAAATGCTGCTGAAAGTCATAAAATCGAATATGAGGATAATTCAGCATAGAAATCTAGGGAGCGGATCAAAAAGTAGCTCTGGCATGATGAGTTTTGCTCAGTCACTCTCCTCGCTACTCCCTTAACCACGCAGCATCAACCGTCACAGCGGTAGGCTCTTAAAATGAAAAAAATTTATAAAAAAAATTATAAAATCTAATCAATAATTTATATCTACCCCAAAGTGATTCTATTAAAAATATAGCTCATCCCGCAAAAAACAAGACCACATACGGTTTTATTGTCTCTCTGAATGCGGTGATGCAACAATGAAAAATTCTGCCATAAGAGGCTCGGTAATGAAAGGGGGTAAACCCTCCGGTAATTAAGTGGTTAAATATGTAAGCCAAAATAATAAAAGAAGAAGGAAAATAAACATGGAAAACAGATCCAAAACAATAATTAAATACAGTGACTCACAGGTGATGTCTTCTCCGATTAGAGTCGTACACTTTCCTTTTCTAACTGGCCAAGACCACTATAACGACTTAAAGGGAATCCGGGAGCAGGGAGAGTTGGATTAACTTCTTAACGCTGCATGACGAATATATTTATCATGGCATCAAACGTCACCGTGTCTTAGTGCATGGTGACAAAGCTATGATGACAGCTGTCACAGACAGCTGACCATCACCGCTAGACGCCCCGGGACCAATGAGAGTAGACCCGGGTTGGCGATCGCTCTGATTGGTCAGTAAATTTTCACGGACCAATCAGAGCAATGTCCTATTTAAATTACACGGTGGGAGAACGGGGGCTATAATCCCCGCTGTCAGAGACAGTAGAGGAGCACAGCTAGCCGTTGCGGGACAAGTAAGAGCAGTCCTGGTTCGGCGATTGCTCTGATTAGAGCAATGTTGCTCCTGGATGTACTATTAGGTCATGATGAGTATATAGATATAGGAGAAACAGAGTATGTAGTCAATATATTTTCAGAAAATATCAAAACAAAGCTTTATTTAAATATGCAAGATAACAAACATTTAAAAAGATATGTATAACAGGAGAAACTCTAAAAAATGACATAGAGATACATCAGGAGAGCCAGAGTCATAAATATTAAGCCCTTGTTGTATAGGTTTGCAGTAGGAATATAACTGGTATGAAATATGGTAGTTTGAACTCAGTGAGTGTGTTGATGCTACTAAGGGACATAAATGGTCCAGAAAAAAAGCATCATGTACTAAAAAAAATGAATCTAAACCAGGGGTCTCAAACTCGGCCGGGTAAGTGGGCCGCATATAGAAAAAATGGGAAGTTGACGGGCCGCATTACTTTCAAATTTGATACAATACAAAGTTATTGTTAATCAATTAGTTATTTGAACGACTATAACACTATATTACTATAATACTAATACTACATTACTATAATAATAGCGCTAGGTTTAAAATTTGAGATATTTCTCCACGTGCTTATTTCAACAATCCAGCTTTCCAGTTTAAGTGTCGCTAAATGCAGTCCGGCGGCTCAGTTAGCACACATGTCAAGATTGGGCAGCCCCTTTTTAGATAGTGCCGCAGTGCCCTCTGTGGATGCTGCCGCAGTGCCCTCTGTGGATAATGCAACACACCCCTAGATAAGGCCACAGTGCCCTCTGTATATAAGGCCGCAGTGCCCTCTGTAGATAAGGCCATAGTGCCCTCTGTAGATAAGGCCACAGTGCCCTCTGTAGATAAGGCCACAGTGCCCTCTGTAGATAATGCCACAGTGCCCTCTGTAGATAAGGCCACAGTGCCCTCTGTAGATAAGGCCACAGTGCGCTCTGTAGATAAGGCCACAGTGCCCTCTGTAGATAAGGCCACAGTGCCCTCTGTAGATAAGGCCACAGTGCCCTCTGTAGATAAGGCCACAGTGCCCTCTGTAGATAAGGCCAAAGTGCCCTCTGTAGAGGCTGCCACAGTGCCCTCTGTAGAGGCTGCCACAGTGCCCTCTGTAGAGGCTGCCACAGTGCCCTCTGTAGAGGCTGCCACAGTGCCCTCTGTAGAGGCTGCCACAGTGCCCTCTGTAGAGGCTGCCACAGTGCCCTCTGTAGAGGCTGCCACAGTGCCCTCTGTAGAGGCTGCCAAAGTGCCCTCTGTAGAGGCTGCCAAAGTGCCCTCTGTAGAGGCTGCCCCAGTGCCCTCTGTAGAGGCTGCCCCAGTGCCCTCTGTAGAGGCTGCCCCAGTGCCCTCTGTAGAGGCTGCACCAGTGCCCTCTGTAGAGGCTGCCCCAGTGATGTCAGGGGCTTGCCCAGAGCTGGAGTTCCGGAGCACTCTGCCTGGGATTCCAGCTCTGCTCCTGACATCACTGTCCATATATGGACAGAGATGTCAGGGGCAATCCCAGAGCTGGAGTCCCAGGCAGAGCGCTAGTAGGCTCTTCCTGGGACTCCAGCTGTGCTCCTGACATCACTGGGACTCCTGCTCTGGGGAAGCCCCTGACATCATTGTCGATGTATGGACAGCGATGTCAGAGGCTTCCCCAGAGTCCCGGAGCAGAGCCGATAATAGCGCTCTGCCCGGGACTCCGCTCTGGGGAAGACCCTGACACACTGTCCATATATGGGCAGCGATGTCAGGGAATTCCACAGAGTCCCGGAGCAGAGCCTGTACTAGCGCTCTGCCCGGGACTCCGGCTCTGGGGAAGCCCCAGACATCGCTGTTCATATGTGGACAGCGATGTCAGGGAATTCCACGGAGTCCCGGAGCAGAGCCGACACCAGCGCTCTGCTCGGGACTCCGGCTCTGGGGAAGCCCCAGACATCGCTGCTCATATGTGGACAGCGATGTCAGGGAATTCCACAGAGTCCAGGAGCAGAGCCGACACCAGCGCTCTACTCCGCTCTGGGCAAGACCCTGACACACTGTCCATATATGGGCAGCAATGTCAGGGAATTCCACAGAGTCCCGGAGCAGAGCCGACACCAGCGCTCTGCCAGGTACTCCGGCTCTGGGGAAGCCCCAGACATCGCTGTTCATATGTGGACAGCGATGTCAGGGAATTCCAGAGTCCCGGAGCAGAGCTGACACCAGCGCTCTGCTCGGGACTCCGGCTCTGGGGAAGCCCCAGACATCGCTGTTCATATGTGGACAGCGATGTCAGGGAATTCTCCACAGAGTCCCGGAGCAGAGCCGACACCAGCGCTCTGCTCGGGACTCCGGCTCTGGGGAAGCCCCAGACATCGCTGTTCATATGTGGACAGCGATGTCAGGGAATTCCACAGAGTCCAGGAGCAGAGCCGACACCAGCGCTCTGCTCCGCTCTGGGCAAGACCCTGACACACTGTCCATATATGGGCAGCGATGTCAGGGAATTCCACAGAGTCTCGGAGCAGAGCCGACACCAGTGCTCTGCCCGGGACTCAGGCTCTGGGGAAGCCCCAGACATCGCTGTTCATATGTGGACAGCGATGTCAGGGAATTCCAGAGTCGCGGAGCAGAGCCGATACTAGCGGCTCTGTGTCCCGCGGGCCGCAGATGACAGCCCCAGGGGCCGCATGCGGCCCGCGGGCCGCGTGCTTGAGACCCCTGATCTAAACCATACCCTGAAAATACAGGGATAGCCAGGATAATCTTACCCATAGAGTGTCCTTAGCTGTATCCCTATGGTCACTGTGTGCGCCCCGACGCGCGTTTCGCAGATGTCCACTGTATCAAGTGTCCAAGAGAGGTTTAACGACATGTCTCATGTACAACATTAGCCTAGACACATCAGGCAGTATCAAAATGTCAGTGGGACTCTATGAACTCTGCAGAGCACATCCCTGGGGCGGTTCGGGTCTCTGGTGCTAGGACCCGCTGAGCGATGGACCCCGTTAAGGGGTCCTCCACAAGACGGTCCAACTTTTTATTAAAGATGGAGGTCACCGTATCGTGCAATTCCTCCGTTGCTACAGATTCGGGGATACCATGCAACTCAAGATTGTTACGCCGTCCCCTGTTCTCGACATCGTTAAGATGGAAAGCAAATTCTTTCTTACGCACTGCTTGTGCACTCACGGTTACAAATGGACACAGCCAGGTCAGAAACACATGCACCACACGCCACTCCCCTCAAGAATGGTGGGCGTGGCTATTATTATTTAAAGCACCTGCTCACTCTCCTTCATCAGCGTTTCTGACCTGGCTGTGTCCATTTGTAAGTATGGCCTTTTTTCTGTGTTTTTGTGGTATATGTCCCCTTGTTTTTATGTTTTGTTTGCACTCACGGTTGCAGCGAGTGATGTGAGATCAGAGACGAGTGACACATTGTGGTTCTTTAGTCGAGTGACCCGGTCACCTAGAGAGCGCACGGTCAGCGAAACTTCCTGCAAGGCTTTGGCCTGCTCCTCTTCCAGGCGCACCATGTGAGCGTCCATGGCCACCCTTGTGGGGAGAGCTCTCACCATCTCCCACAGTTCGGTAAGAGTGCGGTCCACCTGGGTACTTGTTTGTTTTACAGCAGGGGTAGCTGCGGTGCAGAGTGGTATACTACCGAAGTTTCCTGAGAGCGTTCATTTGGCACGCACATGTCAGGAGCAGGGCGGACACCTTTACAGGTTCAGATGGCCGGTTGTCTTTTGCTCTCTGCTGGGGCATCGCTGGTTGCAGGAACCGATCCAGAGAGGGATCACGAGAGGCAGCAGGGATTCCGGTCTTTGGTTTTCCCCTTGGCATGTCTGGCCATGCAGGCGAGGGTGAGTTACAAGAGTAGTTCAGCTGGAGGTGTCCGGAGCTCCGAGAAGTTGCTGCCTCACGCCGCTATGCCCCAGACAGGATGGTTCTAGGTTCAATCTCAGTGAATTGCTTATGGAGCTCATTCTCCCACTCCCTTATATCGCCCGGCTTTGGGCCAGAGTTCTGTAATAGTAATAGTGGGTAAGTATCGGACATAGATTTGGCTGGAGGTGAAGTATAATCAAGGAGTTTCTCCAACCAATTCAAATTTCTACGTGGAGAAGGTAAAAGACGCGGGAACCTCCTACAAATTTCTCTAAAAGATAATCCATGCAAAAACGTTAGTTCCATATTGTCACTTCCAGGTAACAAAGACGAGATGTCTGGAAGAACGTTGGGAACAAATAACTTTTATAGGGGATCTGAGAAGTTGAGACCAGGGAGCCGTGATGTCCATTAATTCATCTGTACACCAAGAGGGGATAATTCCAATTTACATCAAAGCTGAGGGCATATCACTCAGGCTTAAAGATTTGGTCAGGCCTAAATTGACCTTAATCGTGGTTGTGCCTCAGGAACTCCAGTAATAGGAAACCCCTGAAGTCAATGACAATATATGTAGGAAAGCTGGGTGACAGGACATTATATATAGGAAAGATGGGTGACAGGACATTATATATAGGAAAGCTAGGTAACAGGACATCATATACAGGAAAGCTGGGTGACAGGACATTATATATAGGAAAGCTGGGTGACAGGACATTATATATAGGAAAGCTGGGTGACAGGAAATTACATATAGGAAAGCTGGGTGACAGTACATTATATATATAAAATCTGGGTGACAGGACATTATAAATAGGAAAGCTGGGTGACAGGACATTATATATAGGAAATCTGGGTGACATGGCATTACGTATGGAAAAGCTGGGTGACAGTACATTAGATATAGGAAAGCTGGGTGACAGGACATTACATATAGGAAAGCTGGGTGATAGGAAATTACATATAGGAAAGCTGGGTGACAGGACATTACATATAGGAAATCTTGGTGACAGGACATTATATATAGGAAATCTGGGTGACATGGCATTACGTATGGAAAAGCTGGGTGACAGGACATTACATATAGGAAAACTGTGTGACAAGACATTAGATAGAGGAATTCTGGGTAACAGTACATTATATAAAGGAAAGCTGGGTGATGGGACATTATATATAGGAAAGCTGGGTGATATCACATTATATATAGGAAAGCTGGATGACAGGACAATATATATAGGAAAGCTGGGTGACAGGACATTACATATAGGACAGCTGGGAGACATGGCATTATATATATAGGAAAGCTGGGTGACGGGACATTACATATAGGTAAGCTGGGTGATATTACATTATATATAGGAAAGCTGGGTGAGAGGAAATTATATATAGGAAAGCTGGGTGACTGACATAGGGAAAGCTGGGTTACATGGCATTACATATGGAAATGCTGGGTGACATGGCATTACGTATGGAAAAGCTGGGTGACAGGACATTATATATAGGAAAGCTGGGTGACATTACATTGTATATATGAAAGCTGGGTGACAGGACTATATATATAGGAAAGCTAGGTGACAGAACATTATATATAGGAAAGCTGGGTGACATGGCATTATATATATATAGGAAAGCTGGGTGACAGGGCATTATATACAGGAAAGCTAGGTGACAGGACATTACATATAGGAAAGCTGGGTGACAGGACATTATATATAGGAAAGCTGGATGACAGGACATTATATACAGGAAAACTGGGTGACAGGACATTATATATAGGAAATCTGGGTGACAGGACATTATATATAGGAAATCTGGGTGACAGGACATTATATATAGTAAATCAGGGTGACAGGACATTATATATAAGAAAGCTGGGTGACAGAGCATTAAATATAGGAAAGCAGGGTGACTGACATAGGGAAAGCTGGTTGTGATGACACATATGGGAAAGCTGGGTTACATGGCATTACATATGGAAAAGCTGGGTGACATGGCATTACATATGGAAAAGCTGGGTGACAGCACATTACATATAGGAAAGCTGGGTGACAGGACATTACATATAGGAAAGCTGGGTGACAGGACATTATATATAGGAAAGCTGGGTGACATTACATTGTATATAGGAAAGCTGGGTGACAGGACAATATATATAGGAAAGCTGGGTGACAGGACATTACATATAGGAAAGCTGGGTGACATAGCATTATATATATAGGAAAGCTGGGTGACAGGGCATTATATACAGGAAAGCTGGGTGACAGGACATTACATATAGGAAAGCTGGGTGACATGACAGTACATAAAGGAAAGCTGGGTGACAGGACATTACATATAGGAAAGCTGGGTGACAGGACATTATATACAGGAAAGCTGGGTGACAGGACATTATATATAGGAAAGTTGGGTGACAGGACATTATATATAGTAAACCAGGGTGACAGAACATTATATATAAGAAAGCTGTGTGACAGGACATTATATATAGGAAAGCTAGGTGACATTATATTGTATATAGGAGATCTGGGTGACAGGACATTATATATAGAAAAGCTGGGTGACAGGACATTATATATAGGAAAACTGGGTGACAGGACATTACATATAGGAAAGCTGGGTGACATGGCGTTATATATATAGGAAAGCTGGGTGACAGGGCATTATATACAGGAAGGCTGGGTGACAGGACATTACATATAGGAAAGCTGGGTGACAGGATATAATATACAGGAAAGCTGGGTGACAGGACATTATATATAGGAAATTTGGGTGGCTGGACATTATATATAGTAAACCAGGGTGACAGTAAATTAAAAAGGAAAGCTGGGTGACAGGACATTACATATCGGAAAGCTGGGTGACGGGACATTACATATAGGTAAGCTGGGTGATATTACGTTATATATAGGAAAGCTGGGTAACAGGAAATTATATATATGAAAGCTGGGTGACATGACTTACATATGGGAAAGCTGGGTGACATGGCATAACTTGTGGAAAAGCTGGGTGACATGGCATTACGTGTAGAAAAGCTGGGTGACAGCACATTACATATAGGAAAGTTGTGTGAAAAGACATTATATTGAGGAATACAGGGTGACAGTACATTATATAAAGAAAAGCTGAGTGACATGGCGTTATATAAAGGAAACCTTGGTGACATGACATTATATATAGGAAAGCTGTGTGACAGGACATTATATATAGGAAAGCTGTGTAAAAGGACATTATATAGAGGAATGCTGGGTGACAGTACATTATATAATGGAAAGCTGGGTAACATGACATTATATATAGGAAAGCTGGGTGACAGGACATTATATATAGGAAAGCTGGGTGACATGACATTATATATAGGAAAGCTGTGTGACCGTACATTAAAAAAGGAAAGCTGGGTAACATGACATTATATATAAGAAATCTGGGTGAGAGGAAATTATATATAGAAAAGCTGGGTGACAAGACATTATATATAGGAAAGCTGGTTGACAGGACATTATTTATAGGAAAGCTAGGTGACAGGACATTATATATAAGAAAGCTGGGTGACATTACATTGTATATAGGAAAGCTGGCTGACAAGACATCATATATAGGAAAGTTGGGTGACAGGACATTATATATAGGAAAGCTGGGTGACAGGACATTGTATTTAGGAAAGCTGGGTGACAGGACATTACATATAGAAAAGCTGGGTGACAGGACATTACATATAGGAAAGCTGGGTGATAGGATATTACATATAGGAAAGCTAGGTGACAGGACATTGTATATAGGAAAGCTGGGTTAAATTACATTAAATATAGGAAAGCTGGGAGACAGTACATTATATATAGGAAAGCTAGGTGACAGGACATTGTATATAGGAAAGCTGGGTTAAATTACATTGTATATAGGAAAGCTGGATGACAGGACATTATATATAGGAAAGCTGGGTGACAGAACATTACAAATAGGAAACCTGGGTGACAGGATAGTATATAAAGGAAAGCTGGTTGACAGGACATTATATATAGGAAAGCTGGGTAACATTACATTATATATAGGAAAGCTGGGTGACGTGACATTATATATAGGAAAGCTGGGTGACGTGACATTATATATAGGAAAGCTGGGTGACGTGACATTATATATAGGAAAGCTGGGTGACGTGACATTATATATAGGAAAGCTGGGTGACAGGACATTATATATAGGAAAGCTGGGTGACAGGACATATATTGGAAAGCTCAGTGACATGGCATTATATATTGGAAAGCTGGGTGACAGGACATTATATATAGGAAAGCTGGGTGACAGGACATTATATAAAGCTATATTATATACTGCTTCCGATGATGTGTGTACTATTGTGACATCACTGCTGTAATCTGCTCCCTGTGATGTGTGTCCTATTGTGACATCACGGAATCTGTAGGAGTATTGAGCGATGTTACAGTGGAGGGGATTAGTCTGGATATATAGAGGAGAAGAGCTATATCTCCAGGCCATCATGCTGTTGCGATTACTTCTCATTGTGAATGTGCTTTTAGCGTCTGTGGAAGGCGCTCCTATCAATTTCCGCAAATATGAATCATTTGCGAAGAATCGGATAAGTAGAGGTAAGTGCGTCACTAGATATACGGGTGAATAAGGGGTTAATGCTGTGCGGACTGGTCACTAATCTGATAGGGCTCATCCACGTGGTCAGTCCAGTAACATATAGATCAGACCTGGACGCCTAAGGCTGGACTCATACACAGCAGTTACTTGTGTTTTATACGGCACTTTTTTGTGCCCACAATTTTTGACAAATGTTACGTTAAAGTCTATAATAAAATATAAGAACGTACATAGAATTTTGTTATTCGCTGTTTTTGTTCCGCTTATAGGGTGAGTGGCATTTTTTTTCAAATCACAGCATGCTCAAGGTAATGCGTTTGTTTCTGCCGATTATCAACACTTAAAAAACGCCTGAATTTTTTTTTAAATGGTCACAAAAAAACTCAAACAAAAACACATTTAAACTTACTTTTAAAAATGCTGGAAATGGATTGGATGGATTGGATGGATGGATGGATGGATTGGATGGATGGATTGGATGGATGGATGGATTGGATGTATGGATGGATGGATGGATTGGATGGATGGATGGATGGATGGATTTGGATGGATGGATTTGGATGGATTGGATGGATGGATTGGAAGGATGGATGGATGGATGGATTGGATGGATGGATGGATGGATTGGATGGATGGATTGGATGGATGGATGGATGGATGGATGGATGGATGGATGGATAGATATCCAGTTTAGATCCCATATAACCAGTCACTCCTGACAATCTTGGGGACATTCATCTTTATTCCAAACTTGTATTACATGAATAATAATAATAATAATAATAATAATAATGGAGTTTATCTGAACACTTATATGGTTTCTCCTTCTTTTTCAGTACATACTACTACTCCTATTACTACTACTACTCCTATTACTACTCGTACTGAGACTCCACAATACTTTTGGAATAAGTTCATTGTGGTTGCTGCGTTTTCTGCCATCAACTTCCTCCTTGTAACTTTTTATGGCGTCGCCTGTTACATCAGATATAAGTGAGTATTGTAGATAATGATTTCATGTCCGGCCTTTTACCTCCGACTTTCACGCACAGCCGCTGATTATTCAGTTCCGTCCATAGGACGGTGCAACCAGGGGCGTAACTAGGAAAGACTGGGCCCCATAGCAAACTTTTAACTGGGCCCCCCCCCTCCCCTGGGCATCACACAACCCCCCTTGTACATAGTGCCTCCCTATAGATTCCACCACACAGCGCCCCCTATAGATAGCACCATACAGCCACCTGTAGATAATGTCATACAGCCCCCCCTATAGATAACGTCATACAGCCCTCCCCTGTAGATAACGTCATACAGCCCTCCCCCTGTAGATAACGCCATACAGCCCTCCCCCCTGTAGATAACGTCATACAGCCCTCCCCTGTAGATAACGTCATACAGCCCTCCCCTGTAGATAACATCATACAGCC
The DNA here is from genome assembly GCF_050947455.1 of Rhinoderma darwinii. NCBI lineage: Eukaryota > Metazoa > Chordata > Amphibia > Anura > Rhinodermatidae > Rhinoderma > Rhinoderma darwinii. The sequence continues at coordinate 88,587,568 of NC_134697.1, read as the reverse complement.
CTCCCCTGTAGATAACATCATACAGCCCTCCTCTGTAAATAACGTCATACAGCCCTCCCCCCTGTAGTTAACGCCATACAGCCCTCCCCCTCTAGATAACGTCATACAGCCCCCCTGTAGATAACGTCATACAGCCCTCCCCTGTAGATAACATCATACAGCCCTCCCCTGTAGATAACATCATACAGCCCTCCCCTGTAGATAACATCATACAGCCCTCCCCTGTAGATAACGTCATACAGCCCTCCCCTGTAGATAACATCATACAGCCCTCCCCTGTAGATAACATCATACAGCCCTCCCCTGTAGATAACGTCATACAGCCCTCCCCTGTAGATAACATCATACAGCCCTCCCCTGTAGATAACATCATACAGCCCTCCTCTGTAGATAACGTCATACAGCCCTCCCCCTCTAGATAACGTCATACAGCCCCCCTGTAGATAACGTCATACAGCCCCCTTGTAGATAACGCCATACAGCCCCCTTGTAGATAACGTCATACAGCCCTCCCCTATAGATAATGCCATACAGTCCTCCCCCTGTAAATAACGCCATATAGCCCCTCCCTGTAAATAACGCCATACGGCCCTCCCCATGTAGATAACGTCATATAGCCCCAAACACCCCCCTTGAGTTAACGCCATACAGCCCTAAATCCCCCCTGTAGGTAAAGCCATGCAGCCCCCAACCCCACCCAAAAAAAAAACGGCCTATAGTTTGTCCTACAAAAGACATGCATCCCCTATCCACAGGATAGGGGATACATGTGTGATCGCTGGCAGCGATAAGGAGACCGGGGGACCGAAAGTCTCCTTATCGCTGGGTGTCCCAGCGATCACACATGTATCCACTACCCTGTGGATAGGGGATGCATGTCTTTTGTAGGAACAACCCCTTCAGTGGCGTCGCGCTGTAGCAGCCATAACAGCTGCTAGCGGAGCCTCCGGCCATGGGAAGGGGGGCCCGTGCCGGCGGGCGGCACGGGCCCCTTCATGCTGTGGCCCCCGTAGCAGCCGCTACGGCTGCTACAGTGGTAGTTACACCACTGGGTTCAACATTTCGGCAGAATAAAGTGACTTTCCAGCAGCTCAGAAAATATAATTGATTCTTCCGAAAGGTTGCACTTTATTGCTCCAAGACGTTCCTGTGATGCTGAGATGTATTTGTAGTTATGAATATTGGCGGGGGTGTAACTGTGTTCCCTTTCCAGGGTTCCCCCAGCACATGACTCCTCAGTGCCGTATTTATGGGCTACACAGGAGTCTATATAGGAAATACTGCACCCCGCCCCGCCCCCCCCCCCCCCCCTCCGGGTATAACATGATCCAGTAAAAGGGGCCACGCCAGAATATAATGAGGACACATTAACCTCTATGTATAGAATATAATGGGGACACATTACACCTCTATGCACAGAATATAATGGGGGTACATTACACCTCTATGCACAGAATATAATGGGGACACATTACACCACTATGTACAGAATATAATGGGGGCACATTACACCTCTATGTACAGAATATAATGGGGGCACATTACACCTCTATGTACAGAATATAATGGGGACACATTACACCACTATGTACAGAATATAATGGGGACACATTACACCTCTATGTACAGAATATAATGGGGACACATTACACCACTATGTACAGAATATAATGGGGGCACGTTACACCTCTATGTATAATATAATCTGGACACATTACACCTCTATGTACAGAATATAATGGGGGCACATTACACCTCTATGTATAGAATATAATGGGGACACATTACACCTCTATGTACAGAATATAATGGGGACACATTACCCCTCTATGTAGAGAATATAATGGGGACACATTACACCTCTATGTACAGAATATAATGGGGACACATTACACCTCTATGTACAGAATATAATGGGGGCACATTACACCACTATGTACAGAATATAATGGGGACACATTACACCTCTATGTACAGAATATAATGGGGGCACATTACACCACTATGTACAGAATATAATGGGGGCACGTTACACCTCTATGTACAGAATATAATGGGGAAACATTACACCTCTATGTACAGAATATAATGGGGGCACATTACACCACTATGTACAGAATATAATGGGGGCACGTTACACCTCTATGTATAATATAATGTGGACACATTACACCTCTATGTACAGAATATAATGGGGGCACATTACACCTCTATGTATAGAATATAATGGGGACACATTACACCTCTATGTACAGAATATAATGGGGACACATTACACCTCTATGTACAGAATATAATGGGGACACATTACCCCTCTATGTAGAGAATATAATGGGGACACATTACACCTCTATGTACAGAATATAATGGGGACACATTACACCTCTATGTACAGAATATAATGGGGGCACATTACACCACTATGTACAGAATATAATGGGGGCACATTACACCTCTATGTACAGAATATAATGGGGGCACATTACACCTCTATGTACAGAATATAATGGGGAGACATTACACCTCTATGTACAGAATATAATGGGGGCACATTACACCTCTATGTATAGAATATAATGGGGACACGTTACACCTCTATGTACAGAATATAATGGGACACATTACACCTCTATGTATAATATAATGGGGACACATTACACCTCTATGTACAGAATATAATGGGGACACATTACACCTCTATGTACAGAATATAATGGGACACATTACACCTCTATGTATAATATAATGGGGACACATTACACCTCTATGTATAGAATATAATGGGGACACGTTACACCTCTATGTACAGAATATAATGGGACACATTACACCTCTATGTATAATATAATGGGGGCACATTACACCTCTATGTACAGAATATAATGGGGAGACATTACACCTCTATGTACAGAATATAATGGGACACATTACACCTCTATGTACAGAATATAATGGGGACACATTACACCTCTATGTACAGAATATAATGGGGACACATTACACCTCTATGCACAGAATATAATGGGGGTACATTACACCTCTATGTACAGAATATAATGGGGACACATTACACCACTATGTACAGAATATAATGGGGGTACATTACACCTCTATGTATAGAATATAATGGGGACACGTTACACCTCTATGTACAGAATATAATGGGGAGACATTACACCTCTATGTACAGAATATAATGGGGGCAAGTTACACCTCTATGTACAGAATATAATGGGGACACATTACACCTCTATGTACAGAATATAATGGGACACATTACACCTCTATGTACAGAATATAATGGGGGCACGTTACACCTCTATGTACAGAATAAAATGGGGGCACATTACACCTCTATGTACAGAATATAATGGGACACATTACACCTCTATGTACAGAATATAATGGGGGCACATTACACCTCTATGTACAGAATATAATGGGGAGACATTACACCTCTATGTACAGAATATAATGAGGGCACGTTACACCTCTATGTACAGAATATAATGGGGACACATTACACCTCTATGTACAGAATATAATGGGGGCACATTACACCACTATGTACAGAATATAATGGGGACACATTACACCTCTATGTACAGAATATAATGGGGGCACATTACACCTCTATGTACAGAATATAATGGGGGCACGTTACACCTCTATGTACAGAATAAAATGGGGAGACATTACACCTCTATGTACAGAATATAATGAGGGCACGTTACACCTCTATGTACAGAATATAATGGGGAGACATTACACCTCTATGTACAGAATATAATGGGGAGACATTACACCTCTATGTACAGAATATAATGGGGGCACGTTACACCTCTATGTACAGAATATAATGGGGAGACATTACACCTCTATGTACAGAATATAATGGGGGCACATTACACCTCTATATACAGAATATAATGGGGACATGTTACACCTCTATGTACAGAATATAATGGGGGCACATTACACCTCTATGTACAGAATATAATGGGGAAACGTTACACCTCTATGTACAGAATATAATGGGGACACATTACACCTCTATGTACAGAATATAATGGGGACACATTACACCTCTATGTACAGAATATAATGGGGGCACATTACACCTCTATATACAGAATATAATGGGGAAACGTTACACCTCTATGTACAGAATATAATGGGGAAACGTTACACCTCTAGGTACAGAATATAATGGAGACACATTACACCTCTATATACAGAATATAATGGGGGCACATTACACCTCTATGTATAGAATATAATGGGGGCACATTACACCTCTATGTACAGAATATAATGGGGAGACATTACACCTCTATGTACAGAATATAATGGGGAGACATTACACCTCTATGTATAGAATATAATGGGGACACATTACACCTCTATGTATAGAATATAATGGGGACACATTACACCTCTATGTGCAGAATATAATGGGGGCACGTTACACCTCTATGTACAGAATAAAATGGGGGCACATTACATCTCTATGTACAGAATATAATGGGACACATTATACCTCTATGTACAGAATATAATGGGGACACATTACACCTCTATGTATAATATAATGGGGACACATTACACCTCTATGTAGAGAATATAATGGGGACACATTACACCTCTATGTAGAGAATATAATGGGGACACATTACACCTCTATGTACAGAATATAATGGGGACACATTACACCTCTATGTACAGAATATAATGGGGACACATTACACCTCTATGTACAGAATATAATGGGGACACGTTACACCTCTATGTACAGAATATAATGGGGACACGTTACACTTCTATGTACAGAATATAATGGGGGCACGTTACACCTCTATGTACAGAATATAATGGGGGCACGTTACACCTCTATGTACAGAATAAAATGGGGGCACATTACACCTCTATGTACAGAATATAATGGGGGCACATTACACCTCTATGTACAGAATATAATGGGGAGACATTACACCTCTATGTACAGAATATAATGAGGGCACGTTACACCTCTATGTACAGAATATAATGGGGACACATTACACCTCTATGTACAGAATATAATGGAGGCACATTACACCACTATGTACAGAATATAATGGGGACACATTACACCTCTATGTACAGAATATAATGGGGGCACATTACACCTCTATGTACAGAATATAATGGGGGCACGTTACACCTCTATGTACAGAATAAAATGGGGAGACATTACACCTCTATGTACAGAATATAATGAGGGCACGTTACACCTCTATGTACAGAATATAATGGGGGCACGTTACACCTCTATGTACAGAATATAATGGGGAGACATTACACCTCTATGTACAGAATATAATGGGGGCACATTACACCTCTATATACAGAATATAATGGGGACATGTTACACCTCTATGTACAGAATATAATGGGGGCACATTACACCTCTATGTACAGAATATAATGGGGAAACGTTACACCTCTATGTACAGAATATAATGGGGACACATTACACCTCTATGTACAGAATATAATGGGGACACATTACACCTCTATGTACAGAATATAATGGGGGCACATTACACCTCTATATACAGAATATAATGGGGAAACGTTACACCTCTATGTACAGAATATAATGGGGAAACGTTACACCTCTAGGTACAGAATATAATGGAGACACATTACACCTCTATATACAGAATATAATGGGGGCACATTACACCTCTATGTATAGAATATAATGGGGGCACATTACACCTCTATGTACAGAATATAATGGGGAGACATTACACCTCTATGTACAGAATATAATGGGGAGACATTACACCTCTATGTATAGAATATAATGGGGACACATTACACCTCTATGTATAGAATATAATGGGGACACATTACACCTCTATGTGCAGAATATAATGGGGGCACGTTACACCTCTATGTACAGAATAAAATGGGGGCACATTACACCTCTATGTACAGAATATAATGGGACACATTATACCTCTATGTACAGAATAAAATGGGGACACATTACACCTCTATGTATAATATAATGGGGACACATTACACCTCTATGTAGAGAATATAATGGGGACACATTACACCTCTATGTAGAGAATATAATGGGGACACATTACACCTCTATGTACAGAATATAATGGGGACACATTACACCTCTATGTACAGAATATAATGGGGACACATTACACCTCTATGTACAGAATATAATGGGGACACGTTACACCTCTATGTACAGAATATAATGGGGACACGTTACACTTCTATGTACAGAATATAATGGGGGCACGTTACACCTCTATGTACAGAATATAATGGGGGCACGTTACACCTCTATGTACAGAATAAAATGGGGGCACATTACACCTCTATGTACAGAATATAATGGGACACATTACACCTCTGTGTACAGAATATAATGGGGGCACATTACACCTCTATGTACAGAATATAATGGGGAGACATTACACCTCTATGTACAGAATATAATGAGGGCACGTTACACCTCTATGTACAGAATATAATGGGGACACATTACACCTCTATGTACAGAATATAATGGGGGCACATTACACCACTATGTACAGAATATAATGGGGACACATTACACCTCTATGTACAGAATATAATGGGGGCACATTACACCTCTATGTACAGAATATAATGGGGGCACGTTACACCTCTATGTACAGAATAAAATGGGGAGACATTACACCTCTATGTACAGAATATAATGAGGGCACGTTACACCTCTATGTACAGAATATAATGGGGGCACGTTACACCTCTATGTACAGAATATAATGGGGAGACATTACACCTCTATGTACAGAATATAATGGGGGCACATTACACCTCTATATACAGAATATAATGGGGACATGTTACACCTCTATGTACAGAATATAATGGGGGCACATTACACCTCTATGTACAGAATATAATGGGGGCACATTACACCTCTATGTACAGAATATAATGGGGAAACGTTACACCTCTATGTACAGAATATAATGGGGACACATTACACCTCTATGTACAGAATATAATGGGGACACATTACACCTCTATGTATAATATAATGGGGACACATTATACCTCTATGTAGAGAATATAATGGGGACACATTACACCTCTATGTAGAGAATATAATGGTGACACATTACACCTCTATGTACAGAATATAATGGGGACACATTACACCTCTATGTACAGAATATAATGGGGACACATTACACCTCTATGTACAGAATATAATGGGGACACGTTACACCTCTATGTACAGAATATAATGGGGACACGTTACACTTCTATGTACAGAATATAATGGGGGCACGTTACACCTCTATGTACAGAATATAATGGGGACACATTACACCTCTATGTACAGAATATAATGGGGACACATTACACCTCTATGTACAGAATATAATGGGACACATTACACCTCTATGTACAGAATATAATGGGGACACATTACACCTCTATGTACAGAATATAATGGGGACACATTACACCTCTATGTACAGAATATAAAGACTTGTCTATAGTCATAATGTCGTCATATCTCTAATCCACAATATTTCTTCCCTTATTACAAGACAATCGAAAACTAAATCCACGAGAGATGTTGAGACCCAATGTTCAATGGACGAAAATAGAGAGAGAAACGGCAAAAAAAACGGTAAATAGAGTTTATCAGATGTGACATATTAATATCTATCTACATAAAACAATTTATAGGAGGTTTATATCACGTGGACACTGGGAATATTCTGCTTTGTCTCTTTCATTATATGAAATGTATTTATAGAAAAACAATCTAATCTATGAGCACATTTTACTAAAGTCATCACAACTGTGCACTATATCTCAATGTATTTCCCAATGACTGCCTCATATTGAAGAGGATGGAGTAGTCCCGCTACTCCCATCATCAGGAGCCATTCTCTGTAACTATCAGCCTTCTTGTGGCATAACACGACATCAAATACAGTTATTCCCACATCCACCAAAGGTAATAAAGTGTAACTCCACCTTACAGTAAAATCCTCCACTTTATAGAATATTCACTACTACACTCAATATAACCACCGCTCCAGGATTGTAGATTTCATCGTCTTCTCTATATCACGGCCATGTTCATTATATAAATGTATATTGTGTCGGGTGATGATTCAGGAGCGTGGTTATGCAGGAGACTGGAGGGGTCAGTCATGTCCACAGAGGGTCTCGGAAGGATTTAGTGAGGAACCCAAGATGTAGAGGCAGCTGTGGGGGTTGTGATCTTTTATTCTTGGCATTTACTTTGTCTTTAGGGGATTTCAATTAATAAACTACAATAAACTTATAGACGATTTTATTTTATAATGACTGATTTCAATGTTCTGTGTTACAGCAAAACACGAGGACAAAATAAATATTATAGACGAGGATGCCCCTCATAGGCTGGCTGAAAAAAGTGATGTCATTGAAGACTCTCAGATCTCCATGCCGGGATCCGATCATGTGACCAACAATATCAGCCCAGAGGATGTGGACACCTCTGATATTATAACCAATGATGCTCCTCCCGGGCTGGCTGAAAAAAGTGATGTCATTGAAGACAATAAGATCTCCATGTCTGAAACAAATGATGTGACCATGAATACCAGCCCAGAGGACGTGCAGACCTCTGATATCATGACCGATAATGTTCCTCAAGGATTGGCTGAAAAAAGCGACACCATTGAGGACACTCAGATCTCCATGCCTGGATCCAATCACGTGACCATGAATATCAGCCCAGATCATGTGGACACCTACTCTGACAGTAAGTTCTTACAGCTTTTATTCTTAAATTTAGCCCAATAATATTAATAATAATAATTAGTATTAGTATTTCTATAGCGCCAACATATTATGCAGCATTTTATAAATCAGATGTTTCATGTACAGACAAAATAAGTTCATGTACAGTCAAAATCAGACATAACATAGAGACAAACTAAATAACAAATCAAACTATAGGGGTGAATCTGCTCGCAAGAGCTTGTACACAATCTGAGGAAATACGGGTGACACAAAATGTTAAAAGTGCTTATTTTGTACAGTAGTCCAGACGACTTTTATACTAAATAGGGTAGAACACAGGGTGGCAGACAGAGATGAGGGAGGAGGTAGTACACAGGGTGGCAGACAGAGATGGGGGAGGAGGTAGTACACAGGGTGGTAGACAGAGATGAGGGAGGAGGTAGTACACAGGGTTGTAGACAGAGATGAGGGAGGAGGTAGTACACAGGGTGGCAGACAGAGATGGGGGAGGAGGTAGTACACAGGGTGGTAGACAGAGATGAGGGAGGAGGTAGTACACAGGGTTGTAGACAGAGATGAGGGAGGAGGTAGTACACAGGGTGGTAGACAGAGATGAGGGAGGAGGTAGTACACAGGGTGGTAGACAGAGATGAGGGAGGAGGAAGTACACAGGGTGGTAGACAGAAATGAGGGAGGTGGTAGTACACAGGGTGGTAGAAAGAGATGAGGGAGATGTATGGAGGTGCAGCCCTAGGGAGCGCTTTGTAAATGAGAGTAATAACATTATATTGAATTCTAAAGTAAATGGGCAACTAATGTAGTGACTGGCACAGGGTAGGGGCATTGGTGTAGTGGTCCATTATAGTGACTGGCACAGGGTAGAGGCATTGGTGCAGTGGTCCATTATAGTGACCGGCACAGGGTAGAGGCATTGGTGTAGCAGTCCAGAGCAGTGACTGGCACAGAGCAGAGGCATTGGTGTAGCGGTCCAGAGCAGTGACTTGCACAGTGTAGAAGCATTGGTGTAGTGGTCCAGAGCAGTGACTGGCACAGAGTAGAGGCATTGGTGTAGTGGTCCATTATAGTGACTGGCACAAGGTAGAGGCATTGGTGTAGTGGTCCATTATAGTTACTGGCACAGGGTAGAGGCATTGGTCTCCAGGGCAGTGACTGGGACAGAGTAGAGGCATTGGTGTAGCGGTCCATTATAGTGACTAGCACAGGTTAGAAGCATTGGTCTCCAGGGCAGTGACTGGGACAGAGTAGAGGCATTGGTGTAGCGGTCCAGAGCAGTGACTGGCACAGGGTAGAGGCATTGGTGTAGTGGTTGGTCAGGAAGATGAGCCTGGCGGCTGCATTTAGCATTGACTGTAGAGGGGAGAGTTTAGTGAGGGGAAAACTGACAAGTAAGTTACAGGAGTCAAGGCGAGAAGGAATCGGAGGAACAATAAGGGCTCATTCAGACGAGTGTGTATCTCGTCCGTGTGACAGCTGTTAAAACATGGCCGTCACACAGACTCATCTATTTCAATAGGGCCGTTTACACGACCGTTGTTTTAACGGAGCGTGTGAAAGGTCCGTGAAATGTCCTATTTTACTGCGTGTCATGCATCCCTACATAGACTCTAGTCTATTGGGGATCTGTGACAACGCATGCCGCATGGGTGGACCTCGGACCTGAAAAAACTGCAGTCTTTCACATCCGAGGTTGGCTACGTTCATCTAAATGTAGCTTAAGAGTTTTAGCCGTTTCCACAGTAAGAAAAGGGCAGATGCTGAAGATGTTTTTTAGATGCAGGAGACATGACCATGCAAGTGTTTGAATATAAGGAGTAAAGGGAAGATCTGAGTCCAACATAACCGCAAGACAGTGGCTGCTGCCTAGGACCTTGTTAGAATCTTTCTTCTTTGTGCTCTTACGTTCATCCTTTAGGGTCTGTTTACATCTGCGTCATGACTTCCATTTATACCAATTTCGGATCAGATTTTTATAAGTCCCACCCCTTATGATGTCCGTTTTATGGGACTGTCCAGAAAAAAACAGAACTTATTACTGGTGAAAATGAATAAGTGTGAATCTTCTGATTGCCACCATAAAAAGTAACATCAGTTGTTCTAGTTTATATTGTGTGGATAAAAAAAACTGTCGACGCTCTGATGTTGGTGACAATATATTAGGGAATTGTTGCTTACGCCATTTCCTAATATTTGACAGTGGAGTAGACACTATGTCCATTATATTAACAGGTAATCTTATAGACTGCATCTTTTTTACAGAAAACCAAGAGGACAAAGAACGTCTTCACCATCTTCCAAGTACTGATGAACATCTTGGCCAGAATAAGGAAGAAGCTGGATTTAATGTCTCTAAGACCTACACACCTACAGACACAGCCAGTTATTCCTCACCAAGGCAGCAATTACATGAACATCTTCTGGCATATTTCCAAAAAAGGAATGCCTCGGCTGAGTCACAGAGCTAAACCTTGAAAAAAAAAGAGACAATTTCTCTGGCTGTAACTCGGCTGAGTCACGGCTCAAAACATCTCACAACATGGACAATTTCTCTGGCTGTGGCTCGGCTGAGCCACAGCTCAAAACTTCGCAAAAAATAGACAATGTCTCTGCCTGTGGCTCGGCTGAGTCACAGCGCTATACCTTGCAAGAAAAGATAAATGTCTCTGCCTGTGGCTCGGCTGAGTCACAGTGCCAACCTGGACAAGAGTGCCACCGATTTTTGGCAAATACCAACAGAACAACGATTGAAAAATTGAATACCCTTCATTCCCATTATACCAACAGAAGAGACTGCAGTTACAAACCGTCTCAAGATGAAAGGAGGATTTTCAAGACTGGCATGTACATGACTGCTTCTGGTTACACCTTACATGTCTCAGAATATTCCTAATTGTATACCAGCTTTATGGAAAAAAAATTGTAGTCATGATATTTCAATAAAAACATTGAGACCTAAACAAAGCGTGTTATTTTCTAAGTAGCACATTACTATAGTGACTGTAACCTGAAACTTATTGATATACCACACTCTGGACTATTAGGTATAGAAAAATTCTGCTGAAAGTCATAAAATCGAATATGAGGATAATTCAGCATAGAAATCTAGGGAGCGGATCAAAAAGCAGCTCTGGCATGATGAGTTTTGCTCAGTCACTCTCCTCGCTACTCCCTTAACCACGCAGCGTCAACCGTCACAGCGGTAGGCTCTTAAAATGACAAAAATGTATAAAAAAATTATAAAATCTAATCAATAATTTATATCTACCCCAAAATGATTCTATTAAAAATATAGCTCATCCCGCAAAAAACAAGACCACATACGGCTTTATTGTCTCTCTGAATGCGGTGATGCAACAATTAAAAACTCTGCCATAAGAGGCTCGGTAATGAAAGGGGGTAAACCCTCCGGTAAAGAAGTGGTTAAATATGTAAGCCAAAATAATAACAGAAGAAGGAAAATAAACATGCAAAACAGATCCAAAACAATAATTAAATACAGTGACTCACAGGTGATGTCTTCTCCGTTTAGAGTCGTACACTTTCCTTTTCTAACTGGCCAAGACCACTATAACGACTTAAAGGGAATCCGGGAGCAGGGAGAGTTGGATTAACTTCTTAACGCTCCATGACGAATATATTTATCATGGCATCAAACCGTCACCGTGTCTTAGTGCATAGTGACAAAGCTATGATGACAGCTGTCACAGACAGCTGACCATCACCGCTAGACGCCCCGGGACCAATGAGAGTAGTCCCGGGTCGGCGATCGCTCTGATTGGTCAGTAAATTTTCAAGGAAGGACCAACCAGAGCAATGTCCTATTTAAATTACGCGGTGGGAGAACGGGGGCTATAATCCCCGCTGTCAGAGACAGTAGAGGAGCACAGCTAGCCGCTGCGGGACAAGTAAGAGCAGTTCTGGTTCGGCGATTGCTCTGATTGGTCCGTGAATTTTCAAGGACCAATTAGAGCAATGTTGCTCCTGGATGTACTATTAGGTCATGATGAGTATATAGATATAGGAGAAACAGAGTCTGTAGCCAATATATTATCAGAAAATATCAAAACAAAGCTTTATTTAAATATGCAAGATAACAAACATTTAAAAAGATATGTATAACAGGAGAAACTCAATAAAAAATGACATAGAGATACATCAGGAGAGCCAGAGTCATAAATATTAAGCCCTTGTTGTATAGGTTTGCAGTAGGAATATCACTGGTATGAAATATGGTAGTTTGAACTCAGTGAGTGTGTTGATGCTACTAAGGGACATAAATGGTCCAGAAAAAGAGCATCATGTACTAAAAAAATGAATCTAAACCATACCCTGAAAATACAGGGATAGCCAGGATAATCTTACCCATAGAGTGTCCTTAGCTGTATCCCGATGGTCACTGTGTGCGCCCCGACGCGCGTTTCGCAGATGTCCACTGTAGCAAGTGTCCAAGAGAGGTTTAACGACATGTCTCATGTACAACATTAGCCTAGACACATCAGGCAGTATCAAAATGTCAGTGGGACTCTATGAACTCTGCAGAGCACATCCCTGGGGCGGTTCGGGTCTCTGGTGCTAGGACCCGCTGAGCGATGGACCCCGTCAAAGGAGGCCTCCGCAAGATGGTCCAACATTTTATTAAAGATGGAGGTCACTGTATCGTGTAATTCCTCCGTTGCTACAGATTCTGGGATACCATGCAACTCAAGATTGTTACGCCGTCCCCTGTTCTTGACATCGTTAAGATGGAAAGAAAATTCTTTCTTACGCACTGCTTGTGCACTCACGGTTACAAATGGACACAGCCAGGTCAGAAACCCATGCACCACACGCCACTCCCCTCAAGAATGGTGGGCGTGGCTATTATTATTTAAAGCACCTACTCACTCTCCTTCATCAGCGTTTCTGACCTGGCTGTGTCCATTTGTAAGTACGGCCTTTTTTTCGGTGTTTTTGTGGTATATGTCTCCTTGTTTTTATCTGTTTTGTTTGTGTGTCAGGAACTTTTAGTTCCATTTAGGGAGTTAGGGACTTGCAAGACCGGGGATCCTGGTCGTGGATTGCGAGCTTGCGTCCTTTTGGCCAAAATTATTACTAATACTCCAGGTATTTTTCATTCTTACTTATATTTGCTTCTTTTGGACACAGCCGGGTCTTTCATGCTGGGAGAGTATGGTGTGCTGTTGTTTACCATAGTCAGCAGGGTAGCCCGCTCTATGAATTATCAAGGCGTCACAAATAGGCTTCTGCCTGGCTATACACGTTGTGCCTCATGACCTACACACTATCCCTCCATGTTTCACACACTGGCACCCCATTATTCATTTATTTTTATTTATGCACTTTACTCATTACTGCCCCTTATATTTCACCCCTATTATAATCACTTGCACATACACCATTTATTTATTATTTTTTACTACACATCCCATGCACCACTTGCCACTCCCCTCAAGACTAGTGGGAGTGGCTATTATTATTTAAAGCACCTGCTCACTCTCCTTCATCAGCGTTTCTGACCTGGCTGTGTCCATTTGTTAGTATGGCCTTTTTTTCTGTGTTTTTGTGGTATATGTCCCCTTGTTTTTATCTGTTTTGTTTGTGTATCAGGAACTTTTAGTTCTATTTAGGGAGTTAGGGACTCGCAAGACCGGGGATCCTTGTCGTGGATTGCGAGCTTGCGTCCTTTTGGCCAAAATTATTACTAATACCCCAGGTATTTTTCATTCTTACTTATATTTGCTTCTTTTGGACACAGCCGGGTCTTTGATGCTGGGAGAGTATGGTGTGCTATTGTTTGGCATAGTAAGCAGGGTATGCTGGGGCATCACTGGTTGCAGGAACCGATCCAGAGAGGGATCACGAGGGGCAGCAGGGATTCCGGTCTTTGCTTTTCCCCTTGGCATGTCTGGCCATGCAGGCAAGGGTGAGTTACGAGAGTAGTTCAGCAGGAGGTGTCCGGAGCTGCGGGAAGTTGCTGCCTCACGCCGCTATGCCCCAGTCAGGATGGTTTTAGGTTCAATCTCAGTGAATTGCTTATGGAGCTCATTCTCCCATTCCCTTATATCGCCCGGCTTTGGGCCAGAGTTCTGTAATAGTAATAGTGGGTAAGTATCGGACATTGATTTGGCTGGAGGTGAAGTATAATCAAGGAGTTTCTCCAACCAATTCAAATTTCTACGCGGAGAAGGTAAAAGACGCGGGAACCTCCTAAAAATTTGTCTAAAAGATAATCCATGCAAAAACGTTAGTTCCATATTGTCACTTCCAGGTAACAAAGACGAGATGTCTGGAAGAACTTGGGAACAAATAACTTTTATAGGGGATCTGAGAAGTTGAGACAAGGGAGCCGTGATGTCCACTAATTCATCCGTACACCAAGAGGGGATAATTCCAATTTACATCAAAGCTGAGGGCATATCACTCGGGCCTAAACTGACCTTAATCGTGGTTGTGCCTCGGGAACTCCAGTAATAGGAAACCCCTGAAGTCAATGACAATGTATGTAGGAAAGCAGGGTGACAGGACATTATATATAGGAAAGCTGGATGACAGGACATTATATATAGGAAAGCTGGATGACAGGACATTATATATAGGAAAGCTGGGTGACAGGACATTACATATAGGAAAGCTAGGTGACAGGACATTATATATAGGAAAGCTGGGTGACAGAACATTATATATAGGAAAGCTGGGTGACAACACATTACATATAGGAAAGCTGGGTGACAGGACATTATATATAGGAAAGCTGGGTGACAGGACATTACATATAGGAAAGCTGAATGACAGGAAATTAAATATAGGAAAGCTGGGTGACAGGACATTATATATAGGAAATCTGGATGACAGGACATTATATATAGGAAAGCTGGCTGACAGGGCATTATATATAGGAAATCTGGGTAACATGGCATTACGTATTGAAAAGCTGGGTGACAGTACATTACATATAGGAAAGCTGGGTGACAGGACATTACATATAGGCAAGCTGGGTGACAGGAAATTACATATAGGAAATCTGGGTGACAGGACATTATATATAGGAAATCTGGGTGACAGGACATTATATATAGGAAAGCTGGGTGACAGGACATTATATATAGGAAAGCTGGGTGACATGGCATCACGTATGGAAAAGCTGGGTGACAAGACATTATATATAGGAAAGTTGAGTGATATCACATTATATATAGGAAAGCTGGATGACAGGACAATATATATAGGAAAGCTGGGTGACAGGACATTACATATAGGAAAGCTGGGTGACATGGCATTATATATATAGGAAAGCTGGGTGACAGGGCATTATATACAGGAAGGCTGGGTGACAGGACATTACATATAGGAAAGCTGGGTGACAGGACATTACATATAGGAAAGCTGGGTGACGGGACATTATATATAGGAAAGTTGAGTGATATCACATTATATATAGGAAAGCTGGAAGACAGGACAATATATATGGAAAAGCTGGGTGACATGGCATTACGTATGGAAAAGCTGGATGACAGCACATTACATATAGGAAAGCTGGGTGTCAGGACATTATATATAGGAAATCTGGGTGACAGGACATTGTATATAGGAAAGCTGGGTGACAGGACATTATATATAGGAAAGCTCGGTGACAGGACATTACATATAGGAAAGCTAGGTGACAGGACATTATATATAGGAAAGCTGGGTGACAACACTTTACATATAGGAAAGCTGGGTGACAACACATTACATATAGGAAAGCTGGGTGACAGGACATTATATATAGGAAAGCTGGGTGACAGGACATTACATAAAGGAAAGCTGAATAACAGGAAATTAAATATAGGAAAGCTGGGTGACAGGACATTATATATAGGAAATCTGCATGACAGGACATTATATATAGGAAAGCTGGCTGACAGGACATTATATATAGGAAATCTGGGTGACATGGCATTACGTATGGAAAAGCTGGGTGACAGTACATTACATATAGGAAAGCTGGGTGACAGGACATTACATATAGGAAATCTGGGTGACAGGAAATTACATATAGGAAAGCTGGGTGACAGGACATTATATATAGGAAATCTGGGTGACAGGACATTATATATAAGAAAGCTGGATGACAGGACATTACATATAGGAAAGCTGAATAACAGGAAATTAAATATAGGAAAGCTGGGTGACAGGACATTATATATAGGAAATCTGGATGACAGGACATTATATATAGGAAAGCTGGCTGACAGGACATTATATATAGGAAAGCTGGCTGACAGGACATTATATATAGGAAATCTGGGTGACATGGCATTACGTATGGAAAAGCTGGGTGACAGTACATTACATATAGGAAAGCTGGGTGACAGGACATTACATATAGGAAAGCTGGGTGACAGGACATTATATATAGGAAATCTGGGTGACAGGACATTATATATAGGAAAGCTGGATGACAGGACATTATATATAGGAAAACTGGGTGACATGGCATTACGTATGGAAAAGCTGGGTGACAAGACATTATATATAGGAAAGTTGAGTGATATCACATTATATATAGGAAAGCTGGATGACAGGGCAATATATATAGGAAAGCTGGGTGACAGGACATTACATATAGGAAAGCTGGGTGACATGGCATTATATATATAGGAAAGCTGGGTGACAGGGCATTATATACAGGAAGGCTGGGTGACAGGGCATTACATACAGGAAGGCTGGGTGACAGGACATTACATATAGGAAAGCTGGGTGATATCACATTATATATAGGAAAGTTGGAAGACAGGACAATATATATGGAAAAGCTGGGTGACATGGCATTACGTATGGAAAAGGTGGGTGACAGCACATTACATATAGGAAAGCTGGGTGACAGGACATTATATATAGGAAAGCTGGGTGACAACACATTACATATAGGAAAGCTGGGTGACAGGACATTATATATAGGAAAGCTGGGTGACAGGACATTACATATAGGAAAGCTGAACAACAGGAAATTAAATATAGGAAAGCTGGGTGACAGGACATTATATATAGGAAATCTGGATGACAGGAAATTATATATAGGAAATCTGGGTGACATGGCATTACGTATGGAAAAGCTGGGTGACAGTACATTACATATAGGAAAGCTGGGTGACAGGAAATTACATATAGGAAAGCTGGTTGACAGGACATTATATATAGGAAAGCTGGCTGACAGGAAATTATATATAGGAAATCTGGGTGACATGGCATTACGTATGGAAAAGCTAGGTGACAGTACATTACATATAGGAAAGCTGGGTGACAGGACATTACATATAGGAAAGCTGGGTGACAGGAAATTACATATAGGAAAGCTGGGTGACAGGACATTATATATAGGAAAGCTGGGTGACAGGACATTATATATTGGAAATCTGGGTGACATGGCATTACGTATGGAAAAGCTGGGTGACAAGACATTATATGTAGGAAAGTTGAGTGATATCACATTATATATAGGAAAGCTGGATGACAGGACAATATATATAGGAAAGCTGGGTGACAGGACATTACATATAGGAAAGCTGGGTGACATGGCATTATATATATAGGAAAGCTGGGTGACATGGCATTATATACAGGAAGGCTGCGTGACAGGACATTACATATAGGAAAGCTGGGTGACAGGACATTACATATAGGAAAGCTGGGTGACGGGACATTATATATAGGAAAGTTGAGTGATATCACATTATATATAGGAAAGCTGGAAGACAGGACAATATATATGGAAAAGCTGGGTGACATGGCATTACGTATGGAAAAGCTGGATGACAGCACATTACATATAGGAAAGCTGGGTGACAGGACATTATATATAGGAAATCTGGGTGACAGGACATTATATATAGGAAAGCTGGGTGACAGGACATTATATATAGGAATGCTGGGTGACAGGACATTACATATAGGAAAGCTAGGTGACAGGACATTATATATAGGAAAGCTGGGTGACAGGACATTACATATAGGAAAGCTGAATAACAGGAAATTAAATATAGGAAAGCTGGGTGACAGGACATTATATATAGGAAATCTGGATGACAGGACATTATATATAGGAAAGCTGGCTGACAGGGCATTATATATAGGAAATCTGGGTGACATGGCATTACGTATGGAAAAGCTGGGTGACAGTACATTACATATAGGAAAGCTGGGTGACAGGACATTACATATAGGCAAGCTGGGTGACAGGAAATTACATATAGGAAAGCTGGGTGACAGAACATTATATATAGGAAATCTGGGTGACAGGACATTATATATAGGAAAGCTGGGTGACAGGACATTATATATAGGAAAGCTGGGTGACATGGCATCACGTATGGAAAAGCTGGGTGACAAGACATTATATATAGGAAAGTTGAGTGATATCACATTATATATAGGAAATCTGGATGACAGGACAATATATATAGGAAAGCTGGGTGACAGGACATTACATATAGGAAAGCTGGGTGACATGGCATTATATATATAGGAAAGCTGGGTGACAGGGCATTATATACAGGAAGGCTGGGTGACAGGACATTACATATAGGAAAGCTGGGTGACAGGACATTACATATAGGAAAGCTAGGTGACGGGACATTATATATAGGAAAGTTGAGTGATATCACATAATATATAGGAAAGCTGGAAGACAGGACAATATATATGGAAAAGCTGGGTGACATGGCATTATGTATGGAAAAGCTGGATGACAGCACATTACATATAGGAAAGCTGGGTGTCAGGACATTATATATAGGAAATCTGGGTGACAGGACATTGTATATAGGAAAGCTGGGTGACAGGACATTATATATAGGAAAGCTGGGTGACAGGACATTACATATAGGAAAGCTAGGTGACAGGACATTATATATAGGAAAGCTGGGTGACAACACATTACATATAGGAAAGCTGGGTGACAGGACATTATATATAGGAAAGCTGGGTGACAGGACATTACATAAAGGAAAGCTGAATAACAGGAAATTAAATATAGGAAAGCTGGGTGACAGGACATTATATATAGGAAATCTGGATGACAGGACATTATATATAGGAAAGCTGGCTGACAGGACATTATATATAGGAAATCTGGGTGACAGGACATTATATATAGGAAAGCTGGGTGACAGGACATTATATATAGGAATGCTGGGTGACAGGACATTACATATAGGAAAGCTAGGTGACAGGACATTATATATAGGAAAGCTGGGTGACAGGACATTATATTTAGGAAATCTGGGTGACATGGCATTACGTATGGAAAAGCTGGGTGAAAAGACATTAGATAGAGGAATTCTGGGTGACAGTACATTATATAAAGGAAAGCTGGGTGACGGGACATTATATATAGGAAAGTTGAGTGATATCACATTATATATAGGAAAGCTGGATGACAGGACAATATATATGGGAAAGCTGGTTGACAGGACATTACATATAGGAAAGCTGGGTGACAGGACATTACATATAGGAAAGCTGGGTGACAGGACATTATATATAGGAAAGCTGGGTAACATGACATTACATATAGGAAAGCTGGGTGACAGGACATTATATATAGGAAAGCTGGGTGACATTACATTGTATATAGGAAAGCTGGGTGACAGGACAATATATATGGGAAAGATGGGTGACAGGACATTACATATAGGAAAGCTGGGTGACAGGACATTATATATAGGAAAGCTGGGTGACAGGACATTTCATATAGGAAAGCTGGGTGACATGGCGTTATATATATAGGAAAGCTGGGTGCCAGGGCATTATATACAGGAAGGCTGGGTGACAGGACATTACATATAGGAAAGCTGGGTGACAGGACATTACATATAGGAAAGCTGGGTGACAGGACATATACAGGAAAGCTGGGTGACAGGACATTATATATAGTAAACCAGGGTGACAGGACATTAAAAAGGAAAGCTGGGTGACAGGACATTACACATCGGAAAGCTGGGTGACGGGACATTACATATAGGTAAGCTGGGTGATATTACATTATATATAGAAAAGAAGGGTGAGAGGAAATTATATATAGGAAAGCTGGATGACAGGACATAATATATAGGAAATCTGGGTGACATGGCATTACGTATGGAAAAGCTGGGTGACAGTACATTACATATAGGCAAGCTGGGTGACAGGAAATTACATATAGGAAAGCTGGGTGACAGGACATTATATATAGGAAATCTGGGTGACAGGACATTATATATAGGAAAGCTGGGTGACAGGACATTATATATAGGAAAGCTGGGTGACATGGCATCACGTATGGAAAAGCTGGGTGACAAGACATTATATATAGGAAAGTTGAGTGATATCACATTATATATAGGAAATCTGGATGACAGGACAATATATATAGGAAAGCTGGGTGACAGGACATTACATATAGGAAAGCTGGGTGACATGGCATTATATATATAGGAAAGCTGGGTGACAGGGCATTATATACAGGAAGGCTGGGTGACAGGACATTACATATAGGAAAGCTGGGTGACAGGACATTACATATAGGAAAGCTAGGTGACGGGACATTATATATAGGAAAGTTGAGTGATATCACATAATATATAGGAAAGCTGGAAGACAGGACAATATATATGGAAAAGCTGGGTGACATGGCATTATGTATGGAAAAGCTGGATGACAGCACATTACATATAGGAAAGCTGGGTGTCAGGACATTATATATAGGAAATCTGGGTGACAGGACATTGTATATAGGAAAGCTGGGTGACAGGACATTATATATAGGAAAGCTGGGTGACAGGACATTACATATAGGAAAGCTAGGTGACAGGACATTATATATAGGAAAGCTGGGTGACAACACATTACATATAGGAAAGCTGGGTGACAGGACATTATATATAGGAAAGCTGGGTGACAGGACATTAAATAAAGGAAAGCTGAATAACAGGAAATTAAATATAGGAAAGCTGGGTGACAGGACATTATATATAGGAAATCTGGATGACAGGACATTATATATAGGAAAGCTGGCTGACAGGACATTATATATAGGAAATCTGGGTGACAGGACATTATATATAGGAAAGCTGGGTGACAGGACATTATATATAGGAATGCTGGGTGACAGGACATTACATATAGGAAAGCTAGGTGACAGGACATTATATATAGGAAAGCTGGGTGACAGGACATTATATTTAGGAAATCTGGGTGACATGGCATTACGTATGGAAAAGCTGGGTGAAAAGACATTAGATAGAGGAATTCTGGGTGACAGTACATTATATAAAGGAAAGCTGGGTGACGGGACATTATATATAGGAAAGTTGAGTGATATCACATTATATATAGGAAAGCTGGATGACAGGACAATATATATGGGAAAGCTGGTTGACAGGACATTACATATAGAAAAGCTGGGTGACAGGACATTACATATAGGAAAGCTGGGTGACAGGACATTATATATAGGAAAGCTGGGTAACATGACATTACATATAGGAAAGCTGGGTGACAGGACATTATATATAGGAAAGCTGGGTGACATTACATTGTATATAGGAAAGCTGGGTGACAGGACAATATATATGGGAAAGATGGGTGACAGGACATTACATATAGGAAAGCTGGGTGACAGGACATTATATATAGGAAAGCTGGGTGACAGGACATTTCATATAGGAAAGCTGGGTGACATGGCGTTATATATATAGGAAAGCTGGGTGCCAGGGCATTATATACAGGAAGGCTGGGTGACAGGACATTACATATAGGAAAGCTGGGTGACAGGACATTACATATAGGAAAGCTGGGTGACAGGACATATACAGGAAAGCTGGGTGACAGGACATTATATATAGTAAACCAGGGTGACAGGACATTAAAAAGGAAAGCTGGGTGACAGGACATTACACATCGGAAAGCTGGGTGACGGGACATTACATATAGGTAAGCTGGGTGATATTACATTATATATAGAAAAGAAGGGTGAGAGGAAATTATATATAGGAAAGCTGGATGACAGGACATAATATATAGGAAATCTGGGTGACATGGCATTACGTATGGAAAAGCTGGGTGACAGTACATTACATATAGGAAAGCTGGGTGACAGGACATTACATATAGGAAAGCTGGGTGACATGGCGTTATATATATAGGAAAGCTGGGTGCCAGGGCATTATATACAGGAAGGCTGGGTGACAGGACATTACATATAGGAAAGCTGGGTGACAGGACATTACATATAGAAAAGCTGGGTGACAGGACATATATAGGAAAGATGGGTGACAGGACATTATATATAGTAAACCAGGGTGTCAGGACATTAAAAAGAAAAGCTGGGTGACGGGATATTACACATCGGAAAGCTGGGTGACGGGACATTACATATAGGAAAGCTGGATGACAGGACATAATATATAGGAAATCTGGGTGACATGGCATTACGTATGGAAAAGCTGGGTGACAGTACATTACATATAGGAAAGCTGTATGACAAGACATTACATATAGGAAAGCTGGGTGACAGGACATTATATATAGGAAAGCTGGGTGACAGTACATTATATAAAGGAAAGCTGGGTGACGGGACATTATATATAGGAAAGCTGGGTGATATCACATTATATATAGGAAAGCTGGATGACAGGACAATATATATATATATAGGAAAGCTGGGTGACAGGACATTACATATAGGAAAGCTGGGTGACATGGCATTATATATAGCAAAGCTGGGTGACAGGACATTATATATAGGAAATCTGGGTGACATGGCATTACGTATGGAAAAGCTGGGTGACAGCACATTACATATAGGAAAGCTGGGTGACAGGACTTTACATATAGGATAGCTGGGTGACAGGACATTATATATAGGAAAGTTGGCTGACAGGACATTAAAAAGGAAAGCTGGGTGACAGTACATTACATATAGGTAAGCTAGGTGATATTACATTATATATAGGAAAGCTACGTGAGAGGAAATTATATATAGGAAGCTGGGTGACTGACATAGGGAAAGCTGGGTTACATGGCATTACGTATGGAAAAGCTGGGTGACAGTACATTACATATAGGAAAGCTGTGTGACAAGACATTAGATAGGGGAATTCTGGGTGACAGTACATTATATAAAGGAAAGCTGGGTGACGGGACATTATATATAGGAAAGTTGAGTGATATCACATTATATATAGGAAAGCTGGATGACAGGACAATATGTATGGGAAAGCTGGATGACAGGACATTACATATAGGAAAGCTGGGTGACAGGACATTATATATAGGAAAGATGGGTAACATGACATTACATATAGGAAAGCTGGGTGACATGGCATTTTATATATATATATATATATATATATATATATATATATATATATATATATATATATATATATATATATATATATCTAAAAGCTGGGTGACAGCACATTACATATAGGAAAGCTGGGTGACAGGACATTATATATAGGAAAGCTGGGTGACATTACATTGTATATAGGAAAGCTGGGTGACAGGACAATATATATGGGAAAGCTGGGTGACAGGACATTACATATAGGAAAGCTGGGTGACAGGATATTGCATATAGGAAAGCTGGGTGACATGGCATTATATATATATATATATATATAGGAAAGCTGGGTGACAGGGCATTATATACAGGAAGGCTGGGTGACAGGACATTACATATAGGAAAGCTGGGTGACAGGACATTACATATAGGAAAGCTGGGTGACAGGACATATACAGGAAAGCTGGGTGACAGGACATTACATATAGGTAAGCTGGGTGATATTACATTATATATAGAAAAGCTGGGTGAGAGGAAATTATATATAGGAAAGCTGGGTGACAGGACATTATATATAGGAAAGCTGGATGACAGGATATTATATATAGGAAAGCTTGGTGACAGGACATTACATGTAGGAAAGCTAGGTGACAAGACATTATATATAGGAAAGCTGGGTGACAACACATTACGTATAGGAAAGCTGGGTGACAGGATATTATATAACGGAAAGCTGGGTTACAGGACATTACATATAGGAAAGCTGGATGACAGGAAATTACATATAGGAAAGCTGGGTGACAGGACATTATATATAGGAAATCTGGATGACAGGACATTATATATAGGAAAGCTGGCTGACAGGACATTATATAAAGGAAATCTGGGTGACATGGCATTACGTATGGAAAAGCTGGGTGACAGTACATTACATATAGGAAAGCTGGGTGACAGGACATTACATATAGGAAAGCTGGGTGACAGGAAATTACATATAGGAAAGCTGGGTGACAGGACATTATATATAGTAAACCAGGGTGACAGGACATTAAAAAGGAAAGCTGGGTGACAGGACATTACATATCGAAAGCTGGGTGATGGGAGATTACATATAGGTAAGCTGGGTGATATTACATTATATATATAAAAGCTGGGTGACAGGAAATTATATATATATGAAAGCTGGGTGACATGGCATAACTTATGGAAACGCTGGGTGACATGGCATTACGTATAGAAAAGCTAGGTGACAGCACATTACATATAGGAAAGCTGTGTAAAAGGACATTATATAGAGGAATTCTGTATGACAGTACATTATATAAAGGAAAGCTGGGTGACATAGCGTTATATAAAGGAAACCTGAGTGACATGACATTATATATAGGAAAGCTGTGTGACAGGACAATATATATAGGAAAGCTGGTTGACTGACATATAAGGGAAAGGTGGATGACAATACATTACATATAGGAAAGCTGGGTGACAGCACATTACATATAGGAAAGCTGTGTGAAAGGACATTATATAGAGGAATGCTGGGTGACAGTACATTATATAAAGGAAAGCTGGTAACATGACATTATATATAGGAAAGCTGGGTGACAGGACATTATATAAAGGAAAGCTGGTTGACAGGACATTATATATAAGAAAGCTAGATGACATGACATTATATATAGGAAAGCTGGGTGACAGGACATTATATATAGGAAAGCTGGTTGACAGGACATTATTTATAGGAAAGCTAGGTAACAGGACATTATTTATAAGAAAGCTGGGGGACATTACATTGTATATAGGAAATCTGGCTGACAAGACATCATATATAGGAAAGATGGGTGACAGGACATTATATAGGAAAGCTGGGTGACAGGACATTATATATAGGAAAGCTGGGTGACAGGACATTATATATAGGAAAGCAGGGTGACAGGACATTATATACAGGAAATCTGGGTGCCAGGACATCATATATAGGAAAGCTGGGTGACAGGACATTATATATAGGAAAGCTGGGTGACAGGACATTACATATAGGAAAGCTGGGTGACAGGACATTACATATAGAAAAGCTGGGTGACAGGATATTATATATAAGAAAACTGGGTGACCGGACATTACATATAGGAAAGCTGGGTGACAGGACATTATATACAGGAAATCTGGGTGACAGGACATCATATATAGGAATGCTGGGTGACAGGACATTATATATAGGAAAGCTGGATGACAGGACATTATATATAGGAAAGCTGGGTGACAGGACATTATATATAGGAAAGCTGGGTGACAGGACATTATATATAGGAAAGATGGGTGACATTACATTGTATTTAGGAAAGCTGGGTGACAGGACATTACATATAGGAAAGCTGGCTGACAGGATATTACATATAGGAAAGCTGGGTCACAGGACATTACATATAGGAAAGCTGGGTGACAGGACATTATATATAGGAAAGCTAGGTGACAGGACATTGTATATAGGAAAGCTGGGTTAAATTACATTGTATATAGGAAAACTGGATGACAGGACATTATATATAGGAAAGCTGGGTGACAGAACATTACAAATAGGAAAGCTGGGTGGCAGAACATTACAAATAGGAAAGCTGGGTGACAGAACATTACAAATAGGAAAAACTGGGTGACAGGATAGTATATAAAGGAAAGCTGGTTGACAGGACATTACATATAGAAAAGCTGGGTGACAGGATATTATATATAAGAAAACTGGGTGACCGGACATTACATATAGGAAAGCTGGGTGACAGGACATTATATACAGGAAATCTGGGTGACAGGACATCATATATAGGAATGCTGGGTGACAGGACATTACATATAGGCAAGCTGGGTGACATGAAATTACATATAGGAAAGCTGGGTGACAGGACATTATATATAGGAAAGCTGTGTGACAGGACAATATATATAGGAAAGCTGGTTGACTGACATATAAGGGAAAGGTGGATGACAATACATTACATATAGGAAAGCTGGGTGACAGCACATTACATATAGGAAAGCTGTGTGAAAGGACATTATATAGAGGAATGCTGGTTGACAGTACATTATATAAAGGAAAGCTGGTAACATTACATTATATATAGGAAAGCTGGGTGACAGGACATTATATAAAGGAAAGCTGGTTGACAGGACATTATATATAAGAAAGCTAGATGACATGACATTATATTTAGGAAAGCTGGGTGACAGGACATTATATATAGGAAAGCTGGTTGACAGGACATTATTTATAGGAAAGCTAGGTAACAGGACATTATTTATAAGAAAGCTGGGGGACATTACATTGTATATAGGAAATCTGGCTGACAAGACATCATATATAGGAAAGATGGGTGACAGGACATTATATATAAGAAAGCTAGGTGACAGGACATTATATATAGGAAAGCTGGGTGACAGGACATTACATATAGAAAAGCTGGGTGACAGGATATTATATATAAGAAAACTGGGTGACCGGACATTACATATAGGAAAGCTGGGTGACAGGACATTATATACAGGAAATCTGGGTGACAGGACATCATATATAGGAATGCTGGGTGACAGGACATTATATATAGGAAAGCTGGATGACAGGACATTATATATAGGAAAGCTGGGTGACAGGACATTATATATAGGAAAGCTGGGTGACAGGACATTATATATAGGAAAGATGGGTGACATTACATTGTATTTAGGAAAGCTGGGTGACAGGACATTACATATAGGAAAGCTGGCTGACAGGATATTACATATAGGAAAGCTGGGTCACAGGACATTACATATAGGAAAGCTGGGTGACAGGACATTATATATAGGAAAGCTAGGTGACAGGACATTGTATATAGGAAAGCTGGGTTAAATTACATTGTATATAGGAAAACTGGATGACAGGACATTATATATAGGAAAGCTGGGTGACAGAACATTACAAATAGGAAAGCTGGGTGGCAGAACATTACAAATAGGAAAGCTGGGTGACAGAACATTACAAATAGGAAAAACTGGGTGACAGGATAGTATATAAAGGAAAGCTGGTTGACAGGACATTATATATAGGAAAGCTGGGTAACATTACATTATATATAGGAAAGCTGGGTGACAGCATATTATATACAGGAAAGCTGGGTGACAGGACATTATATAAAGAAAAGCTGGGGGACAGGACATTACATATAGGAAAGCTGGGTGACAGGACATTACATATAGGCAAGCTGGGTGACATGAAATTACATATAGGAAAGCTGGGTGACAGGACATTATATATAGGAAATCTGGGTGACAGGACATTATATATAGGAAAGCTGGGTGACAGTACATTATATATAGGAAAGCTGGGTGACATGGCATTACGTATGGAAAAGCTGGGTGACAGGATATTATATATAAGAAAACTGGGTGACCGGACATTACATATAGGAAAGCTGGGTGACAGGACATTATATACAGGAAATCTGGGTGACAGGACATCATATATAGGAATGCTGGGTGACAGGACATTATATATAGGAAAGCTGGATGACAGGACATTATATATAGGAAAGCTGGGTGACAGGACATTATATATAGGAAAGTAGGGTGACAGGACATTATATATAGGAAAGATGGGTGACATTACATTGTATTTAGGAAAGCTGGGTGACAGGACATTACATATAGGAAAGCTGGCTGACAGGATATTACATATAGGAAAGCTGGGTCACAGGACATTACATATAGGAAAGCTGGGTGACAGGACATTATATATAGGAAAGCTAGGTGACAGGACATTGTATATAGGAAAGCTGGGTTAAATTACATTGTATATAGGAAAACTGGATGACAGGACATTATATATAGGAAAGCTGGGTGACAGAACATTACATATAGGAAAGCTGGGTGGCAGAACATTACAAATAGGAAAGCTGGGTGACAGAACATTACAAATAGGAAAAACTGGGTGACAGGATAGTATATAAAGGAAAGCTGGTTGACAGGACATTATATATAGGAAAGCTGGGTAACATTACATTATATATAGGAAAGCTGGGTGACAGCATATTATATACAGGAAAGCTGGGTGACAGGACATTATATAAAGAAAAGCTGGGGGACAGGACATTACATATAGGAAAGCTGGGTGACAGGACATTACATATAGGCAAGCTGGGTGACATGAAATTACATATAGGAAAGCTGGGTGACAGGACATTATATATAGGAAATCTGGGTGACAGGACATTATATATAGGAAAGCTGGGTGACAGTACATTATATATAGGAAAGCTGGGTGACATGGCATTACGTATGGAAAAGCTGGGTGACAAGACATTATATATAGGAAAGTTGAGTGATATCACATTATATATAGGAAAGCTGGATGACAGGACAATATATATAGGAAAGCTGGGTGACAGGACATTACATATAGGAAAGCTGGGTGACATGGCATTATATATATAGGAAAGCTGGGTGACAGGGCATTATATACAGGAAGGCTGGGTGACAGGACATTACATATAGGAAAGCTGGGTGACAGGACATTACATATAGGAAAGCTGGGTGACGGGACATTATATATAGGAAAGTTGAGTGATATCACATAATATATAGGAAAGCTGGAAGACAGGACAATATATATGGAAAAGCTGGGTGACATGGCATTACATATGGAAAAGCTGGATGACAGCACATTACATATAGGAAAGCTGGGTGTCAGGACATTATATATAGGAAATCTGGGTGACAGGACATTGTATATAGGAAAGCTGGGTGACAGGACATTATATATAGGAAAGCTGGGTGACAGGACATTACATATAGGAAAGCTGGGTGACAACACATTACATATAGGAAAGCTGGGTGACAACACATTACATATAGTAAAGCTGGGTGACAACACATTACATATAGGAAAGCTGGGTGACAGGACATTATATATAGGAAAGCTGGGTGACAGGACATTACATATAGGAAATCTGAATAACAGGAAATTAAATATAGGAAAGCTGGGTGACAGGACATTATATATAGGAAATCTGGATGACAGGACATTATATATAGGAAAGCTGGGTGACAGTACATTACATATAGGAAAGCTGGGTGACAGGACATTACATATAGGAAAGCTGGGTGACAGGAAATTACATATAGGAAAGCTGGGTGACAGGACATTATATATAGGAAATCTGGGTGACAGGACATTATATATAGGAAAGCTGGATGACAGGACATTATATATAGGAAAACTGGGTGACATGGCATTACGTATGGAAAAGCTGGGTGACAAGACATTATATATAGGAAAGTTGAGTGATATCACATTATATATAGGAAAGCTGGATGACAGGGCAATATATATAGGAAAGCTGGGTGACAGGACATTATATATAGGAAAGCTGGGTGACAGGACATTACATATAGAAAAGCTAGATGACAGGACATTATATATAGGAAAGCTGGGTGACAGGACATTATATATAGGAAAGCTGGGTGACAACACATTACATATAGGAAAGCTGGGTGACAGGACATTATATATAGGAAAGCTGGGTGACAGGACATTACATATAGGAAAGCTGAATAACAGGAAATTAAATATAGGAAAGCTGGGTGACAGGACATTATATATAGGAAATCTGGATGACAGGACATTATATATAGGAAATCTGGGTGACATGGCATTACGTATGGAAAAGCTGGGTGACAGTACATTACATATAGGAAAGCTGGGTGACAGGAAATTACATATAGGAAAGCTGGTTGACAGGACATTATATATAGGAAAGCTGGCTGACAGGAAATTATATATAGGAAATCTGGGTGACATGGCATTACGTATGGAAAAGCTAGGTGACAGTACATTACATATAGGAAAGCTGGGTGACAGGACATTACATATAGGAAAGCTGGGTGACAGGAAATTACATATAGGAAAGCTGGGTGACAGGACATTATATATAGGAAAGCTGGGTGACAGGACATTATATATTGGAAATCTGGGTGACATGGCATTACGTATGGAAAAGCTGGGTGACATAGCATTATATATATAGGAAAGCTGGGTGACAGGACATTATATATAGGAAATCTGGGTGACAGGACATTATATATAGGAAAGCTGGGTGACAGGACATTATATATAGGAATGCTGGGTGACAGGACATTACATATAGGAAAGCTAGGTGACAGGACATTATATATAGGAAAGCTGGGTGACAGGACATTATATATAGGAAATCTGGGTGACATGGCATTACGTATGGAAAAGCTGGGTGAAAAGACATTAGATAGAGGAATTCTGGGTGACAGTACATTATATAAAGGAAAGCTGGGTGACGGGACATTATATATAGGAAAGTTGAGTGATATCACATTATATATAGGAAAGCTGGATGACAGGACAATATATATGGGAAAGCTGGTTGACAGGACATTACATATAGGAAAGCTGGGTGACAGGACATTACATATAGGAAAGCTGGGTGACAGGACATTATATATAGGAAAGCTGGGTAACATGACATTACATATAGGAAAGCTGGGTGACAGCACATTACATATAGGAAAGCTGGGTGACAGGACATTATATATAGGAAAGCTGGGTGACATTACATTGTATACAGGAAAGCTGGGTGACAGGACAATATATATGGGAAAGATGGGTGACAGGACATTACATATAGGAAAGCTGGGTGACAGGACATTATATATAGGAAAGCTGGGTGACATGGCGTTATATATATAGGAAAGCTGGGTGCCAGGGCATTATATACAGGAAGGCTGGGTGACAGGACATTACATATAGGAAAGCTGGGTGAAAGGACATTACATATAGGAAAGCTGGGTGACAGGACATATACAGGAAAGCTGGGTGACAGGACATTATATATAGTAAACCAGGGTGACAGGACATTAAAAAGGAAAGCTGGGTGACAGGACATTACACATCGGAAAGCTGGGTGACGGGACATTACATATAGGTAAGCTGGGTGATATTACATTATATATAGAAAAGAAGGGTGAGAGGAAATTATATATAGGAAAGCTGGGTGACAGGACATTATATATAGGAAAGCTGGATGACAGGACATAATATATAGGAAATCTGGGTGACATGGCATTACGTATGGAAAAGCTGGGTGACAGTACATTACATATAGGAAAGCTGGGTGACAGGACATTACATATAGGAAAGCTGGGTGACATGGCGTTATATATATAGGAAAGCTGGGTGCCAGGGCATTATATACAGGAAGGCTGGGTGACAGGACATTACATATAGGAAAGCTGGGTGACAGGACATTACATATAGAAAAGCTGGGTGACAGGACATATACAGGAAAGATGGGTGACAGGACATTATATATAGTAAACCAGGGTGACAGGACATTAAAAAGGAAAGCTGGGTGACGGGACATTACACATCGGAAAGCTGGGTGACGGGACATTACATATAGGTAAGCTGGGTGATATTACATTATATATAGAAAATAAGGGTGAGAGGAAATTATATATAGGAAAGCTGGGTGACAGGACATTATATATAGGAAAGCTGGATGACAGGACATAATATATAGGAAATCTTGGTGACATGGTATTACGTATGGAAAAGCTGGGTGACAGTACATTACATATAGGAAAGCTGGGTGACAGGACATTACATATAGGAAAGCTGGGTGACAGGACATTATATATAGGAAAGCTGGGTGACAGGACATTATATATAGGAAATCTGGGTGACATGGCATTACGTATGGAAAAGCTGGGTGACAGTACATTACATTTAGGAAAGCTGTATGACAAGACATTACATATAGGAAAGCTGGGTGACAGGACATTATATATAGGAAAGCTGGGTGACAGTACATTATATAAAGGAAAGCTGGGTGACGGGACATTATATATAGGAAAGCTGGGTGATATCACATTATATATAGGAAAGCTGGATGACAGGACAATATATATATAGGAAAGCTGGGTGACAGGACATTACATATAGGAAAGCTGGGTGACATGGCATTATATATAGCAAAGCTGGGTGACAGGACATTATATATAGGAAATCTGGGTGACATGGCATTACGTATGGAAAAGCTGGGTGACAGCACATTACATATAGGAAAGCTGGGTGACAGGACTTTACATATAGGATAGCTGAGTGACAGGACATTATATATAGGAAAGTTGGCTGACAGGACATTAAAAAGGAAAGCTGGGTGACAGTACATTACATATAGGTAAGCTAGGTGATATTACATTATATATAGGAAAGCTACGTGAGAGGAAACTATATATAGGAAGCTGGGTGACTGACATAGGGAAAGCTGGGTTACATGGCATTACGTATGGAAAAGCTGGGTGACAGTACATTACATATAGGAAAGCTGTGTGACAAGACATTAGATAGGGGAATTCTGGGTGACAGTACATTATATAAAGGAAAGCTGGGTGACGGGACATTATATATAGGAAAGTTGAGTGATATCACATTATATATAGGAAAGCTGGATGACAGGACAATATGTATGGGAAAGCTGGATGACAGGACATTACATATAGGAAAGCTGGGTGACAGGACATTATATATAGGAAAGATGGGTAACATGACATTACATATAGGAAAGCTGGGTGACATGGCATTTTATATATATATATATATATATATATATATATATATATATATATATATATATATATATATAAAAGCTGGGTGACAGCACATTACATATAGGAAAGCTGGGTGACAGGACATTATATATAGGAAAGCTGGGTGACATTACATTGTATATAGGAAAGCTGGGTGACAGGACAATATATATGGGAAAGCTGGGTGACAGGACATTACATATAGGAAAGCTGGGTGACAGGACATTGCATATAGGAAAGCTGGGTGACATGGCATTATATATATAGGAAAGCTGGGTGACAGGGCATTATATACAGGAAGGCTGGGTGACAGGACATTACATATAGGAAAGCTGGGTGACAGGACATTACATATAGGAAAGCTGGGTGACAGGACATAT